>NW_017180098.1:0-581 GCF_001652005.2 Ceratina calcarata
ACATATATGTATAATAAATATGTAATAAAATATATACTATATAAAATTGAATGGACAATTGAGTAACCAAAGTAACGAGGGAATCATTTTATGCTGGTCTCTGTGGAGCAGCTGGCAATTCTCACGTTATCAGCGACGGTGAAGGGGTTGCCGGCCGTGGGGGGAGTCAGGGAGGGGGGGCGGGTTCGCGTTAAATAAGATCTTAAAATATCCGTCCGCGAGTGGTAATCCTACAGGCAATGACGTAACGTTTTAATTTCGCCTGCGAGCATTCAAGTCCCTGGCTCGAAAATTTTCTATTTACGGTTATTTCATTGTACCAGGCCAGTTCCTCTCTTTCATATATACATAAGGGATAAAAGGATCGACCTATTTCTCTTCATAACGACTTTCGTTACCCGGGGAAATAAGATTTTATATTATTTGAAAATAATGGAGTTGTTTGTGCGCCGCGACGCGCCATCTGAATGCAACCGCAGCCAACCGGAATTTTCCGACCATCAATTTCGCCGACCCTGTTTCACACTTTTACTTCTTGTTACGGTTTGCTAAATAAATGACCGACTTGTTTATACGACTGT
>NW_017180099.1:0-580 GCF_001652005.2 Ceratina calcarata
AAACGATAATAAACAGATATTAAACAATAAAAACCCACCTCACGCGAACAGACGGTCAGAGGCCCCCCTCGAAGGCAGCGGCGGGACGAGAATAAAAAAAGAAAAACCAAAATCAGAACGCAAATGACAAAGAGAGTAAAGTAACAACAACAGAAACATACAAATGACGCGCGCGACGAGAAACAGAAAAAGAGCACAACGGCGAAGCAAAGACAGAGCGAACAAACAGACGAGGAGGACGAAATACCCACGACCAGACGGACTAAAAGCGGAGAAGGTAGGATACACAAACGAAAGGAAACATACCGACAGGAAAGTACACCGAGACAAACGAAGTAAGATAACAAGGAAGGAAACAAGGCATCGGTAAAAAAGGAAAGGTCAGGCAAAACAGAGAGCGGAAAACCAAACTAACCGAACTGACCGACCGCGAAACACGAACGAATCAAAGACAAGCACCCCTGAAAAGGGACAAACCCAAAGCACAAAACGAAGAAAACCAAAACAGCGAGACAGATAAACAACAACAATAACACCGACAAACGAAGGAAACTCGCAGGAAAAAGACACGGACGAGCCA
>NW_017180100.1:0-580 GCF_001652005.2 Ceratina calcarata
CGTAATGGAAATTAGAAACGGAGGAAGCATGTTTCAAATCTGCGGGTGGAACAGCGGACAGCATTGTGAGTAGAATTCTCTTTTTCTACGTTTCTTGTCTGAAATTATTTTTGAAATCATACTTACGTTCGATGTTTCAATATGATATGATTCTTCATTTCGTCGTAATGATACGTCGACGTGTAAAAGACTTAAAGAAAAATAATTCTTTTAAAGAGCAATAAAAGACGGTATTTTTCATTCAGTGTACATAGACTTAAACGAAGAGGACGCGTCATTAACGCTGAATTTCCGGCTGCCCGGGGGGCTTCGATCAAGAATGTGGGAAATGAGGATCGTTCAGCTGGATTTTCAGCAAAGAGCGCCCAGCGGGTGCCTACAGTACTTTCAGGTATTAATTGATCGTCAAATCTAATTAATGTAATCAATAAATGCGATCATTTGTAATATGGATTAAAGTTTGATGGAATCAATTAAATATAAAATAATTCCTTTAACCCATTTGCATCATTAGCCTAAATTCACAGTTTTTCTGCTCACGATCGCCGAAGTGTAGGACCAATTAGCATACGAATTATTG
>NW_017180101.1:0-580 GCF_001652005.2 Ceratina calcarata
GATGGCGTCGAACCGAGAGAGGTAAAAACCGTAGATAGGTCGACGTGAAGCAACGGTACGCGTTAACCGAGGGCACTACGCTCCAATTCGCTGAAGAGGCAGCAGCCAATAGGCCGTCATATTTCCGTGCCAACTGCAACGGTGGTAACGGACGGAAAACCCGTAGGATTTGATCCGGTGAAACAGGAGCCACGGGAATTTCAATAGATATCCAACCGGTCAATCCCTAACTATTTCGAATGTTATCGTCCGCGTTGGAAAAATGATATCCTGAACGTCTACTGTCTCGTTCATTTTAATCGTCTGAGCTTTCAACCGTACTTTTTCTCTATTTTATTTACCTGTCTCCGTCTGTTTTTATCGACGTGCGAGCATAATCGTTATTAATGCTCAGGAAACCAAAGAATAAGAACGATTTTGTAATTCAGTGAAAAAACTGAGAATTTCATACTTAATCTGCTTGACAGGCTGAGGAATTATTTCGATTGTTTTATTATGTTTCCCTTGATTACATACGATTATAAAAACAATTGAATTATAACTCTTTCAGAAATCATTTGCGAACATTATACATATTTTG
>NW_017180102.1:0-580 GCF_001652005.2 Ceratina calcarata
TTGGTCACTTCAGTGGACTGTATAGTGTTGGCGAGAATAATCTCTCACCTCGAGATGATCTCAACTCACTCGTGAATCGAGTGAGGAGACGCTTGACTTTGCACTGATCCCGTGTGCCAAAACAGAGCCTACGATGCGTCTTTTGCTCGGAGTACATACAGATATAATCGCCGCGTATGGGAGCCCGGATTGTAAGGCCGGAACTCCGACTGACCGACAAACTATGATCAGTTCCCTTACAAAATACTTCGGACTATGCCCAAAAGCACCCTACCGGGAAAACCCACTCGTCTCTTTTTCGCGGTGCACTGCAGGTCACTGGTTGGACCAATACCGCACCTGCTGTAGGCCCAACATGGAGACGGGATTTCTCTACCGGCGATCTGCCAAAATAAGGACTGAAATCGCGGAGAAGTTTGAGACTCGAACACGTTCACTGTGCCTGTTCCTTGAGCAGATTCGCGCTCAGATGCTGTACGTAGCAAAACTAAATTTAAATTAACACAAACTATTTAATGCTTTCTCCCTTTTAAGAGAACCGGTACAATGCATCGCGTTTGCTTCGTGACCTATTGCCCAA
>NW_017180103.1:0-580 GCF_001652005.2 Ceratina calcarata
TGCATATATTAGTGTTATTCGAAGTTGATATACTGAAGAACAGTCATTAGAAGAACAAGTGAAATATATTGAGAGTAAATCTACGAACAGAATCTGTGATTTCTGGAGTATCGATAAATCCCCCCACTACAATATCGTTATTTTCTCTACAGGAATAACTAAAGAACAGGTAATGGTTCTATTGGTATCTACATAATATCCAGACATGGTTAAAAATTAAATTTAATTGCCCACTATTGCGCATTGATTCATTTGTTCAAAAACATGTTGATTATTTACATGGTATTATGAAAATTATTAATGCTCATGATCACAGAATTTATCTGCTAACGCGGACTAACCTACACCTTTAAAAGAACGTACAATGAATACTGATTCCTTAGATACAAATAATTCATGTCCTGCATGCAAAAATAACGACCGCCCAACAAATGCACATGTTTGTTGTTTATGTCAAAAATGTGTTCATGCATTGCCCCAATGTTCTTTACCGATGGACGATGCTGAAGAAGGTTATGACCAACGTCGTATATGCATGATGTGCAAAAATGTAAAAAATATAAAAGACATTTTGGCAAGT
>NW_017180105.1:0-15578 GCF_001652005.2 Ceratina calcarata
CCGCACGGCTCGCTTCCCCTGTTTTTCGTCCGTATTTCGATCCCCACTACTATTCTCCTCATGCGCCTTCCCTGACTATGCCTAGCATACCACCGCAGGGGTCACGGAATTTATCCCGCACGACACGACTCGCTTCCAGGGCTCGGATATTTTATCCCGCGGCCGGAAAGTGGGGACGACGCGACCATGGTGGGGACCAATAGTTGGTGGGGGTATGCAGTGATACGGGCGAAAAAGAGGGGAAGCGAACCGTGCGGGATAAAATATCCGAGCCCTGCTCGCTTCCTCTGTTTTTCGCCCGTATTTCGATCCCCACCAGCGTGCGGATAATTTTTCCCTCGGCCGAAAAGTGGTGACGACGCGACCATGGTGGGGACCATAGCGTTGCGGAGAGCTTCGCGAACGCGCATGTGCACGTATGAGGGGAATAGTAGTGGGGATCGAAATACGGGCGAAAAAGAGGGGAAGCGAGCCGTGTGGGAAAAATTATCCGCACGCTGATCCCCACTACTATTCCCCTCATGCGCGTTCGCGAAGCTCTGAGAGCTTAGCTCTCCGCAGCAGGGTTGAGATATTTTTACCCACGACGCTCGCTTCCCCTGTTTTTCGCCCGTATTTCAATCCCCACTACTATTCCCCTCATGCGTGCTCATGCCATAGAGATATTATAGATAGAGTACAGATACCATAGGCTCGCCTGTAAGTGGAATTGATACGCTGTTAGAAAGAAAACGAAGTAGAAATTTACTACCTCTCTTTGTTTAACAGCAGCAGAGCGCATGCTCTGCATGCATACAGCGTACGTATTCGAACCCATATACACCTATATGAGTACTGCGCATGCGTCGGTAGAGAGAAAGAGGTAGTCATTCTCGTGTTCCTCTCTCTTTCTATTTGCGACTCACGTTTGCGGTTGGCTTCTGCACTCTATGTATACTATCTCTATGGCTCATGCACGTTCGCGAAGCTCTCCGCAACGCTACCGTGAAAATCACTGCATACCCCCACCAACTATTGGTCCCCACCATGGTCGCGTCGTCCCCACTTTCCGGCCGTGGGAAAAAATATCTCAACGCTGGTGCTACCGCTACCTAAACCTAAATTGCAAATGCAAATAATGTCAAACAAAATATTATACATATGATTTAAAACAGTGCTAATTGCTTATAATAGTTCCAAAATTTAAATTTTAGCCAAAGTATTGATATCTCTGTAGATAATCTGTAGAGAAATATATTTCTTGACTTAAGTACAGAGGTTATATATGTGTCCTTATGTCTCTCTGGCAGTAAATTATTTACCCAATTTCGGGAACTGACAAACGGAATATACATTCATCCTAAGGTATAAATCCAAGTTTCGTTGAAGATATACAAGATAAAAAAATACAAAATTTAATCCTTCAATTTAACTTGTCCCTTTTGTAGATCTTATTATAAATTGCCTTAAAATGGTATGTGTACCATGTGTAGCAATACCAATATTGCTCATTATATGGAGATTCCTAATACGACCATTATTTATAAAATTGTGGCAATTAAGAAATAAGCAAAATGAAATAACAAATGATGAACCTCCGCGATGGGTAAAAGAATGTAAAAATGGAGTCTGTACATTATCATGGGCAAAAGGAGAAGATAAAAAAGCAGATTAAAAAGTACTGAAATCTTATTTAGCTATGTGAAAATTATTTTAAATATTATTCACTGATTTCTTTCAATCTATGTAACTAAGTCTTATATTCCAGCTTATAAAAATTTTAATGGTTGTAAGTGTAAATTGTCTTATTTTATACAAATCATTTGTTATTGTTATATGTCAGTAATGTGCAGCATATATTACTCCAAATAAATTAAATATTATACGTGAACTTATTTTACATCTTAATTCTGTACATCCAAATACCAAAGTATATTAAACAAGGATTGAAAATAGCTGTTTTAAACTGTTATATACCAGCTCCGACTAACTAATAGCTGTTATTAGATACATGGGTTCAGATTTATATCAGTTTCGGTTTCAGTTCAGTAACTATTATATGTTAGTTTTGTATTTCAGTTCTTTGTTTCGCTTACCTACGGTTGTTTCTAGTAATAAGTACATATTTTCTTTAGTGACCGAAAGTCTTGTGTGTAACTCCATGACTCTTATCACCTGCTACATGAAAATTAAAAATTCTAGTTGAAATAGCGTTAAAAAACTAATTACATATTAAATATCAGTAGAATCGATATAATATTAGTTCCGAAGAACCGAAATCAGAACCGACATATCTAGTAATTGCAGTAGTAACATTTTGTCATTTCTCGATAACTGTTCCAAGAAGCGAAAATTATACCATAACTGTTTTCAATCTTTACTATTAAATGTAGTTGATTTACTTATATCCTATATAGCTATATGAGGTCCAGATATTTTGAATTGACTACTCCATTTTTTAAGAAAATGTGAATATCAGTATGTAATAAAGAAGGATATCATGTTTATTAGTTTTCGATACATTATCACTTAACAAATATTTAAAAAGTCAATAAAATATTTAATGTACATTCTTGAGTTCCACTTCAAAAATTAATGTATGTTCCTGAGTTCCACTTCAAAAATTAATGTACTGTTGCCGGGAATAACTGGTGGCGAACCTTTCGCTCCATATCTACAACAAATATATTGTTTTATAAAACTAATTTATAATTTTTAATTCGCAATCAGTAAATACAAAATTTACAATTCAATGATACATACGCCATGGCAGAAGGTATTGTAATACGTCGCTTGCCTCCAACCTTCATTCCAATGATACCAACATCCCATCCCTTGATTACTTCGCCTTTTCCAAGCCGAAATTTGAAACCTTCTCCTTGTGTAGTTGCATCAAATTTTTTACCATTTTTCAATCGTCCCACATAATAGACTGAAATAAATTTTCCGCTCTTTGCAAGAGGCCCACTACCTATTTTTAATTCTTCTATTTGCACTCCGCCTTCGACTACTTTCTTTCTCTGTTCACTTTGGGCATTCTGTTGTACTTGGACATCTCCTTTGTTTTTCTTTTGTTTTACTTCTTTACCGTTAACTAATTTTTTATCTTCTTTCTTCTTTTGTTGTTTTTGTTCAAACTTTACTTCTTCATCTTCTTCATTGTCTTCATCCTCTTCCTCGTTCAATGATTCTTCATCCTCTTCCTCTGATTCATCAGAATCATTTTCTTCATTGATACCATCCAGTTCTATATCTTCATCTGAAGATTCTACTTCAATTTCTTGTTTCAAGCGCTTAGCTTTATTTTCATTTTTTAAGGTATCTTTAGGTTTTCTCTTTGACTGTTTCTCAACTAATTTAGGTGCTTCTTCCTCTTCCTCCTCCTCCTCATCCTCTTCTTCTTCTTCTAATTCATCAGAATCCTCACTATGTATCAAGTAACCAGTTAGATGTACTTGACCATGGCCATGACATACAAAGGCAATTGTAGTTCCTTCTTGAAAATTTAAGTCAAGTGGTACTTGCCACGTTGAACTTTTTTTTAAATTACATAATAAATAACGGGTATCTTCATAATACAATATTACTTGAACGACACTATCATCTGTAACAAAATAAAATTTTAAGTACCTACTCGCAGTACTTGTAAGTAAATATTGCAATATACATTTGTTTAAAGATATAATTAATTTCAAGTCTTTCATAAATGCTATTTATTTAATTAACCGAAGCAATGGACTACTTCGACTATGTTAATTCTAAAAAAATATGTATAGTTTGAGTTTAGAATATAACGTATTTTTTCATTTTACCGGCTGTTGTAAGATTTAAACTGGCCATTGACACGTGGAATGCTTTCTCGACAGTTTGCGAGTAGCGCTTATTTGGTTCAAGTATTAAACCTGAGAAGAAGGAATTACATGATTATTATTATTCATATTTTATATGATATAATTTCAAAGAAATATCGTTTGTATAAGCAGAGATTATTTGTCGTAAGCACATGGTGACGCCATTTTAAAACACTGTACCGGCGGAATTTGGGAAACCGTGATGCATTATCATGTTTTCACGGATTTCACTTACCCCAAAACATTTTATGTGTGTATTTATTTAACTTTCAAACCAGTATATTAACAATTAAATTGTATAAAATAATGATGTACATATATATATATATATTATGTGCACGAAGCTTTATACAGTGTATTACAACTATCAGGTACCACTTGCAACCTCGCGCCAACTCGTAGTAATCGTAAAACGAACGTGTAGAATCTGGTAGAATCTAGAATTCTTCAAACAGCGCTGCTGTGCTGTTTCAATGGACCTGAAGGCAGTGATGTAAGATTTGCGAAATTTCGATCACAGCGCGTCCGGTGAGAAAAAGTGAAACTCAGGTTCCAGAATGCAGAATTTGCGGAATTTCTTCCGCCCGTTTCCTTGCCGTTCATCGCACATGGTTCCATTCTATAGAAAGGTACTATTTCTTAGCTTTAAAGAGATGCTTTGCTATGTTCCGGCCTTCTACTAAAGACGGCCGTGGTATTGCCGTTGACCTGATATATATATATGTACAGCTAGTACATATACGGAAAGATTACACGTGTTTGTACTTTGCGCGCGGCAAGCTTCCCCTGCATTCTGAAACCTGAGTTTCACTTTTCCTCACCGGACGCGCTGCGATCGAAATTCCGCAAATCTTACATCACTGCCTTCAGGTCTATGTATGGGATACGTTGGGCCAGAGAGTTTCTCTCTGGTTGGAGTACGATTTTCTTGGTTTTTCTGACATCTGTGTTGACTACGTTGGCTACGTTCATTTGGTATCGTTTGTGGAATTTTTCTATTATGTGTGATATTAATTCTATCTAGGAAACAGTGAAGTTATATCTAAATGGTGTTTTGAATCTTTATATTAAAAAATACCAAAATGATGATGGATTACTTTGTTACAAATAACTCGTTAGCACCTGCACCAATGGGTATTCAAAGTACCGCAGGTGCTGTACCTGTAAAAAATGATAAAGGTAAATGATAAAATGAGTTAATGTTATTTTTTGCATAATCTCTCATATAATTTTGATTATCACATTCTTTTCAATCCATTTTTCTACTAGGCGAACTTTCTATGAAGAAAGTGAAAGTACATCGTTATGTTTCTGGTAAACGTCCTGATTATGCACCAGCAGCGAGTTCAGAAGAAGAATCTGAAGAAGAAGATTTTCTGGATAGACGTGCACATAAAAGTTACGAGGAAAATGATTTGAGTACTGATACACCTGCACAATCACAAGCTAAAGTACGTGACGAGGATGATCCACGCATTAGAAGATTAACACGTTTAGAAAAGCAAAAAGAATCTAATACAGAAATTCGTGTGGAGAGACATAGACATATACACGAGCCAGAATTAGTCGAAGTTGAACCTGAAAGAACTCGGGAAAGAATTAAACTAGAAAGTTCAGATTCGTCAGAGGATGAAGAGTTGTCAGATTCTGAAATTGAAAGAAGGCGTGAGGCATTGAAACAAAGAGTTTTATCTAAAAAAGGAAATGAAGAAGAATTAATTCATGCAGACGAAGATGAAAGGTCTGCTAATACCTCAGAAGAAAGCTCAGAATATGAAGAATATACCGATTCAGAAGAAGAAACTGGACCAAGGTTGAAACCAGTCTTTGTTCGTAAAAAAGATAGAATAACAGTAATGGAAAAAGAAAAGGAGGCAATGAAGCAAAAGCAAGCAGAGATTGAAGCCAAAAAACTGGCTGAAGAACGAAAAAGACAAACTCTACGGGTAAATTGAAATAGTATATATAATTATTCAATCAATATTAGGTTAAACCTCTGATTTTTAGAGGTAGGTCAGATCTCATCGTACTTCAGTATAGGTGTTTGTTGTAGCATTATGTTACGGACCTGACGAAACATAGTACCTTCACAAGTCTCACAAGATACTATTGATTTAGATTGATTTGCCCATAAGAATGGTTTTTTTAATATAAAGGAAGGAAAATAGATTTTCGCTATCTTATGTTATACGAGTTTCTAAAGGGTCTGATTGTTAGAATTATAACAAAAAAATATTCTGCTCGTACATTCGGACGGTGCTTCTACTCTCCAAGTAGTAAAAACATGATTTGTTCGATTTAAAAGTAGTGATTTTGATCTGGCTGATCTTTCAATTTGTACGAAAAAATAATCTACCTACTTCGAAAAGGATGATACAAAAAATTGTTTGATTCCACAAAATGTAAATGATAAATGTAAATGAAATAATATCGCATTTCAAATTAGGCAACAACTTTTACATTCATCCAATAGATATAATTTTAGTTTATATTTATTTGTTAATTTTTATTCCATTGTATAGTTAGTAGAAGAAGTAATCAGAAAGGAAACACAAGTTGGTAAAAATATCAGCGAACAGGAAGGAAAACTTGAAGACGTTTGTACAGATGATGAAAATGATGAAGTTGAATATGAAGCATGGAAACTGCGTGAATTAAAGAGGATTAAACGTGACCGCGAAGAACGAGAACAGTGTGTATTATTAACAGTGCACAATATTGATTTGGTGTATGATGTTTTCAAATGATTTCTTTTTTATAGGCTTGAAAAAGAACGACTTGAGATTGAACGTGTACGTAACATGACGGAAGAAGAACGAAGACAAGAAGCGCGATTAAATCCAAAAGTTATTACGAACAAGGCAGCAAAAGGAAAGTACAAATTTCTGCAAAAATATTATCATCGTGGAGCTTTTTATCTGGATAAAGATGACAACATATTTAAACGAGATTTCTCTGGAGCAACATTAGAAGATCATTTCGACAAAACAATCTTACCCAAAGTTATGCAAGTGAAGAATTTTGGACGCAGTGGTAGAACAAAATACACTCATCTAGTTGATCAAGACACTACTCAGTTTGATTCACCTTGGATCTCAGAAACTGCACAAAATTTAAAATTCCATAACAATCAAGCCGCAGGAATGAAGCAAATATTCGATCGACCATCATTGAAAAAACGGAAAAGTGATAATTAATCAAGATGTTATAATTTCTCCATTTTAATAAAAGTAACAATAACTATTTAAATAGATTTATAAAATATAATTTTTACTACATTGCATGTTTATAATGATAAAAATAATCCTAAACAATAATCAGTAAAGTGTCAACTCTTTGGTAATCGTTGACCTTGGTATTATTATAAATACTAAGAACTCTTCAGATCAAGGGTATAATCGTAAGAGACGTTAAAAAATCGTATTTTCTATACTACTGATACTTGGTCCTTGGGCTAATGTAAGAATACATTGTTAATTTCTGTGCACAATTTTATCATGGTACCCTTCATAATTCGCTCGTGGAACCAAGTACATATAATCTCTAAATAATTTAATTATATCCTAATTTTTATCTAAATTTTGGGCAACAATTTTTGTAAAGCCTGTTTTGCAGCAGCACATTTAGCTTGCTTTTTATTTGCTCCAAATCCATGAAAAACTTGTTTTTTTCCAGCAATAGTTACTTTTAAAGGTACCATAACGATATTTGTAGTATCAACAGTACTTGGAGTTCTGAAAAAATATAATATAATACTTTTTTTTATAAAAAAAGATAAAGGAAAAAATAAAGAAAAATATTAAATAATATTTCTTTCAATTGAACATGATAAAAATAATCCTACAAGGATTTTTCAATTGAATTTAAATGAAAAAATATTAGTAACATGATACGTACAGGAATTCTGGCTCTGCGCCTTGAGTTTCGTATAAAACACGGATTGGCTGTTTTGGAATATTTCTACTAAATTGATCTATATGAAAATGTTAGTGTTAAGTTAATATATAAAACGTATAATTGTTATTTATGACAAAACGTCTCACAGTTGCTTTTGTAACATACATACCAATTTCTTTATGCATAATGGAATATATTATTTCCCAAACTACCGAAAGGTTTTTATTACTATCTAAATATATAGCACCTATTGTAGATTCAAATAAATCTCCTAAAATCTTAGGGACATCAACATGTTCAGCCATATTACATTCATCCTCTTCCAGTAAAATCCATAAAAGCTGTAATAGTTCGAACATATTAGCATGTTTTAGTAAAGCTCTCTAAAGTCCTCTCTTCTCGTGTACTACTAAAACAAAACCTCTCTCTCTCTTTCCGTTTCTGTTTGCTTCTTGCTTCAAGTTTTATATCTTATATACAACAAAAACTTAAGAACTATAATCAGTTCGTGACGCTAATTCTCGTCAATTTTTCTGCTTAACCATTCCCATCACCGTCCATCACAATTTAAAGAAAACGTCTCCCCCTCCCATTTGCCCCTTAGATCTTTACACCTCACGAATGCTCTGACCTCCGTTTTCATTGCACTCTTCACTTAATCCTTTCCTCAAATTCATTCCTTCACTAAAGTTCTCTTACCTTCTACAAATCCTTCCTAGTCGTCTCTTCACCCAATTTTATTAGTATGTATGTATAATAATATTAGCATTTTTTATTAATATCAAATACCTCATCATCAACGACGTGATTCCTTTCTTCTTGAAACTTTACAAAACGATGTATGATGTCATTCATTAGTGGAGAATAAGTCAATAATGCAGTATGCAGTCCATGACGTACTGTTAAGCAAGCAAAGGTAATATTATTGACGAGAGCAGATCTTAAGTCCGTTAAAGCACCAGGGCTTAAATTTCCACAGTTCTCATAAATATAACAGGTAATTAAAAAATCTGAAATAATACATTAAGTTAATTAATAATATAAGATAATAAATTTATTCAATAATTATCCATTTGGTGATAGATATCCGCTCATATTAATTTTTGAACCATAAATACGCTTACCAAGTATTGCATCACCAAGAAATTCTAATCGTTGATAACATTCTGTCACATTATTTGCTGTATATGAGGGATGCGTAAATGCCTGAAATATAAAAATTAATTTATTACGTTGCTGCCATAAATTTAGTAGTATGAAACTTCACAACATGCTCAATTAAAAAAAAATATTACTTGTAGTAAGTATTGTCTATTATTAAATTTGTATCCAAGCTTTGTTTCTATACTGGAAGCCCAGGGCATAAAAGAATCTATACTTTCCTTATTGATTAAAGGAAATTCTTGTTGTCCAAACAGTACTTTTGTGATATCGATTTCATTCGGTATAATTTGAAACCATTTCAATAAAGTTGCAGCATGTTTAATACCCATACACTAATAAATTATAAAATCATATGTTAGAGAAAATGGTGCGGATAAAAACATGTTTTCACACTTACGTTGAGATATACACCAATCAGTGCTTCTATGCAATCAGCTACTGTTTTATCAGACATTGCTTGCACGCCCAAATATTGTTCCATACCGGTTTGCAGTTCAGCTGTCTCCCAATTCAACACCTTTTCTTGTATCATGCATTTTGTGTTTTCGCTTATAATACCACAATGTTGTTCATATTTAGATATTTCAATTTCGTACAAAACACTTGGTGATACCTTACAAAATTACGTTTACTTTAATAAACGTATCATTGATTTAAATCTAACATATCCGATACTAATTTTATTTTGCATATTAACCCGTTTACTTGAAATCAGGGATGATTCAGTTCATCGTAATTGTTTCGATCCAAATTAATATATATCAGTTTGAAACAGTTATTTTCGGAACCTTCCTAATCTCTGTTTGAAGTAAACAGTATGCAAAAAATAGAAATTTTGTGAATTTCAAGGGGACTAGTTAAAATAATACAAACCTCTTCATCTAGTAATAGTTTTTGAAGTTCTCTGAATACTGAATAAGCTGGAGGAATGAAGTTGCTTGAAGGTACAAAACTATCAACTTTCATACGACCAGGAATATTTTTACTAATTCCACAATAATAAAGATTACGATTTCCAATTATTCTTCCTTTTAATGTTGTTAAAGAACCCTCATTATATGTAGGAAACATGTGATATAAAAGTGCGGAGATAATAAATTTCAAATATGAATCTCCTAATGTCTCCAAACGCTCTAAATTAAATCCATCATTTCCCAATTTGGTTGTCAATGCCTATAAAAAATTATTTTCATAAAGTAATATTTAGATTAGACAATTATGAGAGATAATTATTTAAACAAATAAAGAACCTACTTACATGCATAATTTGGGTAGGTTCAGGACCACGCGAATTTTTTAATGACAATAATTGTATAGGAGGCACTGGTACTGACGGTTTATTTATGAAATGTATTTTTTTAACTCTCTGTAAATCCACAATTTTGATAAATATCACGCACGTATTTCTTATCCACAAAAATTTATTTAACAAAATAAAAATAAATAGATATAAATTGTGAAGTATTACCATTTCGTGATTATTCCTATCAGTTGTTCCATTTATGAATTGACAATAATGTTCGATTTGAATCAGTTGGGTGTCTTCGATGTCTCTGTACAAATTTGGTATTTCTTGATCTTTTGCCCACAGATAATGATAAGCATCTGTAGTTGATATTATGAAAATAAATAATTCAAATAGGAATCATTATGATCCTAATTTAGATAGATTAGATTAGATTATTTTAAATCGATAGTAAAATATAATTATGCATTAAGATAGATAGGAAAGCATAATTATGCATACATCGAAATAAAAAAGAATTACATACCATGGTCCATTTCTGCTTCATTTAAAGCTGAGACCGTTCGTTGTGAAGTATGAACTGTTTCTGGTTCAATTTCTTTTTCCTCAACAGTTATTACTAATGGGGCCCATAACACATCACTCGTTGGCAATCCTAATCCAGCTTCTAAAGCAATGGTATATCTTAAGTCTTCTGCAATTAGAAGTTGTGATAGTCTGTGCAAAATAGATGGTAATGTTCTTGCTTTTAACCAATATACGGATGGAAAATTAATTCTAGTGCATAACTCCGGAACTAGGTGCTCTTTCAAATTTTTAGATGAATTTGTATTTTTGCGTCTCGTCGATTCGGTACTCATGCTTCTGTATACAAAATAAGAATTAATTTTTTTATAAAAACAAATTTTTAATGAATACGAAACATAACTGTTTGTTACCTGGGTAATATATAAGCGGATACTCTTGGTACCATTTTGACTTCTAAGAGTAATTGATTTAAATTATTTATGTTTTTATCATATTTTTCCTTATAATAATGAGCATATGTCTCGTAATTTTCAGTTGGAAAAATTGAGCTCGGCGTAATATCATCGCAAACTTGGGTAACGATATACGTATCGCCTCCTCTATAACTTGGAGTAACCACTGCCAATTCATAATCACAACTTTTAAAGTTAAATGGAACTGATGCTGGTATATATTCAACTTCTCTACATTGTTTTATGACCTCCCAATTCATCTTCCAAGTTTCGTCAACTAAAAGTTTATAATTAAACATAGAACAATTATAGATTTGTAAATTTCAACATAGAAACAAATTACATAGAGTTAGTATTTTACAATTAATGATGAATTATACTCGCCTGGCACAATCAAGAAACAATTATCCAGATTATAGTTATCAAATATTACAAAGGATTTTACTAGTTGAAGAACTTCACTAAATAACAAAGTATGAAAATTCTTTACACTCCTAATCTCTTCTTCGGACAAAGTTAAAATATCATGATTTACTTCAATGGTGATATTTAGTTCACCAAAATTCATAAAAATTGGAAAAGATGGAATCTGTAAAAATACAAGAAAGGAATAAATTATGCTCACAAATGTATAAGAGAATGTAATGTATAAACACAACCGAAATATATGAAATAAACCTTATTTATATATGTATGTAAATACATACCTTTGACATTTTTTTCGAAGAAAGTATACCAAAAGTAGTAGAATTATGAAATATATTATAAAATGCTAAATGCCGATTATCATCGTATGGCATACAATAGTTGGGTGTTATGTTAATTATGTGAAGATATGCTGCTTGTTCTGGACGAGGAAACGCAGCATATAAAGCTGATGGAAACTATAAATAATAAAAATTGCAGGATACTAAACTTATAGTTCCTTAATTTGTGTTAAATAATAAATTTTTTCGTACTTCCAACTTATGAATCCGTTTCTTCTTCTTTGTACCAATTTTTTGCAAAGTTTCCGACTTTTCATGAATCCAGTTCGGAAATAAGTAATTTACGTTCCAACAAAGCGAATCTGCTGTATGTGGCATTAGATTATCAGTTAGTTCGCCACATTTATGTAATTCTATACACATTTTCAAAGCAGCAGATCTTTTTGCAAGAACAATGGTACGCATCGAGTCTCCAAAAATAGCATATTTTACGGCAGACATAATTGGTAGTTTAAGAGAAACCTGAAAAGTATATAACATATTTATTGTATAACTGAAGATAATAAGTAATTAAGTAACAGGAATACTTTCTTTACCATACAGTACCTTATATTCGACCTTATGTTCAGCATCAATAATTTTATGGAGGGACCATGTAGGTACTAAATATGCAAACTTTGATCGCAGTAACAACGCGCAATATGTATTTATTAAACTAATTGCTGTCTGTCCTGTTATACACCGTTCTACTCCATCTTTACCAAGAACAGTATATGGTTCTATCTCATGTTGATACAATTCATTCTTTATTTCTGCATCCGTTGGATTATTACGTTCGTGCGTCTTACCCACCAACAGCTAGTTAAATTTGATAAATTTTACCGTCCTCAATAACAATGACATACTTAAAAAACAAATAAAATTAATGATACCTGTTGCAAATGTTTCTCTGTTTCTTTGAACTGATGATATCGTTTTAAATAACCTTTGTCATCATTGGGCACTAATAATACATATTTACTAGTTGCAAACCGAGCTCTTCCTTTACTTTGAATGTAGGTCCTTACATCCATTGGTAAATCATATCTTACAATTAATGTACATTTTGGTATATCTATACCTTCATCAATAACATCTGTTGCAACAATACAATTTGAGGAACCATTTCTAAACCTAAAATTATGTGTTAATTTTATATATGTTTTACGTAATAACGAATTAATCCTTCGCACTCCGAACCATCTCGGACGTTACCAGCTAAATAATAATAAAGCTAAATAATCATTAAGGAATAAGTTGATTCCCCGGAATCACTAATAAACTTTCATGTCCCCTCAGAGGAGACATCCGAGTGGTACATTGGAATTACGATGTCGCCTCAGATGGGACAGCGGAATGCAAAGGGTTAATATACTAGCAATCGAAATAATCAAGTGTTGAAAAGGTTCCGAAAATAATTGTTTCAAACTATTGTATATCGGTTCCAACCAAAACAGTTACGGTGAACCGGAAAAATTTTACAACTGTTATTTATTAACTAATTACATACTAGATATCATAAGGATGTTGATAAAACCAAAATACAGATCCGAAAAATAGCAGTTATAGAATCAATATAATATGGATTCCGAAGAACCGAAACCAAAACCGATGGAAGTCAGGATTGATATATCTAATAACAGTTACGGCATTTTTTCTATGTAACTGTTTTAAGAAACGAAACCGATGTCATAACAGTTTTCAACGCCTGGAAATAAATAATAGAATGATACCTGAGTAAAGCTTCAGTATTCCATTCTGCTATACACTGTCCTTCTTTACTATTTTTATAGGGATCATTTGAATAACCAATTATAAATTCTGGATGCAAGAATTTATACTCGTCATTATGTTCAGATAGATCCTAAAACAATTCCCACAAAATTACAATATAATGAGAATATAATAAATTCAGTGTTAAATTTATGAATTTGATGTGTAATGTTACCTTCAATATCTGATATAGTACTTTTGCAGTAAAACGACGTTGTACAAAAATGATACAGCAGAATTGTTGATTATCTGTTATTGAAGTATAAAAATCTTTCAGTACCGCAAAAAGTTGTCGAATTTGATCAGACGAGTAACTGAAATGCCATTATATCAATCATATGTTATTATAAATTATTTCAAAGTGCAAATCGTAGCGTGTATTAACATAATGTAAAATAAAAAATTAATTATTTACAACAAATATAAAATTAGCTTACTTGTAAATTTTCTCCACTGTTGTAATACCTTGCATTTCTTCTTCTAATAATTTTCTACATTTAGCTACTTCAGTTATGAGAACATCATGAATATACGAAGTTTCCTGAATATAATACGTTAGATGATTCACATTGGAAAAAATCATTATATGTTAAGTATTTACATACCACAATATCTGTCTCCTTCTTTAAACACTCCAACTGAATCAAATGGAGTAATGTAGATTTACTTGCCCCATAAATTCCTAAACATATTGAAAGTTCATTAAATCGCATACTCAAGTATATGTATTTTGTTCCCAAATTATATTACAAATGTACCTGTATTTGAAAGTAATTCCAAAATGTTTCTTAACATGCACATCAATTTTTTAGTCATCGATTTTGGTCTAAATTCTTTGCTTGACTCGATATACTTAAGACTGTCTTTTAAAATAATATTTTCTAATATTCCATTTACATCATTAATTATATTATTTATATGTAAACCAATATTAGGTACAGTATATTTGTTGTACAATACGATTTCTTCCGTTGGTTTAACATAATAATCTTCAAGTAATTTAGTCGATGTCATTACTTTTGCATTAAATGTAACTTCCAAATTCTATAGCAAAGTAAAAACCTTTAGTTCCTTTGTAGATGTTATACACATTATGTTTGCTCTAGGAACAATTATATGAGCACATTCACCTGCACAATTGTTTCCACTTTTTCCAATTTTATATTAGAATTTAATAAACATGCTGAAAGACCTAACACTTTTGGTTGTTCTTCTTTAGGACAATTTTCAAATAATTGCATTATTTGTCTCATTGGATGGTCATTTACTGCTCTATGACATTCATCAAAAATAATTAAATTTATTTTGTTTAAATTTATATATCCGTGACAAAGTGCATTCACTAATATTTGTGATGTCATGACAAATATCTGCAATGCAATGCAATGCTCATTTTTATTAAACATGTATTTTCTATTTAATGTACATTTCATGATATAAATCAAATAACTATTTAAATAAATAACAACAAAGAACATTATGACTGTAGTGCCAAACATCGGAACTGAAATTGTTGGAGGAAATACGTCGAAGTTGACCGCCGATTTTTTCAAATGAAAAAGTTGTTCAAAATCATGTACTTTATCACTTATTACAGTCTTATCAAAATTGGTGAGGATGAGGAGGCAGCCGCTCTACAAGTTGACATAAATAAAGATACAAACAGGACTCGAATATTTGATAAGTAATGGTAACCACTTCTACAATGATGATAGTTAATAAATATCATACTGAATAATACGGCGGAAACACATGCATTAGTCATATTTCTATAGGCAGGATACAATGCAGTGCACAGGAAGTTTCTTATTAATATCTCATAAACTAAAAAAAGCACCTGTGGCTAAAATTGTACATTCAGCATTCTCTTTCTCCTTTCCCTTAAAAATTTCAGTTCATTCTTGTTTGAAGTTTGAATCATACACTACTATGTACAATATTA
>NW_017180105.1:17062-17739 GCF_001652005.2 Ceratina calcarata
TTTATAAAGAAGAACAACTTACTTTAAATATCATTCATGTACTCTTACTCATTCCGAATAATGACATTCCAAGAAAATAGAGAGTTGTGTCATAAAAAACGGGGAATCCCTCATCTACAGCTATTAAATGGAACTGTATCAAACACAGTGGAACTTATTACCTAGCAACAAAATATGGACAAATAATGTGAAAAAAATAACTTTAACGATGTGCCAAAAGAAACAAGAGGATTCATACATGAATAGGTTTGAAAGGAGTCAATTGCTCCTTACTTTCGTACATTTCTTGTTTGATTCTTATATTTTACATATTTACATTTCACGATTTATTGTCTCGCTATTACGCCTATGACATCTATTATTTTGTCTACTTGCCTTTATCCCTCCTGGTGCGTTGTTTCGTTAAATTTAATAGATTATGGAATATCTTGATTTATTCTAAAACTATCCAACCGGACGCTTTAAACTATTGACTATTATAAATATACGGACCGCACAAAAATATAGATTCCGACTGTTGCAGCCATAGAGATAATCAGCAGCGGTGGTATAATTTTTCCCTCGGCCGGAAAGTGGGGACAACGCGACTATGGTGGGGACCAATACTATAATACAATACCCGGTTGTTCATATTATTTATAAATTGAAGAATGTCACGTACGAGGTACAGACGTATC
>NW_017180106.1:0-580 GCF_001652005.2 Ceratina calcarata
ATACACTTCTGATTAGATAGTCATTAAGTAATTGTATTTTCGATCTTATCAGAAAAATACTTGAGCCGTTTATCTAATGCAAAGCTTAGGATCACGTATAGAAAATCTTATCTCTTGCTCGGTCGTCGGGTATTTGTTTCTCAAACACTTTTAACCGATACTTGAGAAAATCTTTGGTAGGGAAATCCTGAAAGACGTCGATTTATTGATTATTTACCGGGAAAACGCTGTTCGAAGGCAAACAGTCTCGTATACCGCGTGGGAGGAATGGATAAACGGTGACTTTCGACTCTTGAACGAAAGTGAAAGCGACGGCGAAAGGAAAAACGATTCCTAGAAGGAAAGCGTGGAGGTGTGTCCAGCCGATAAGGCGGACAGTGTTTCATCGGGGATAATAAGGAGGCTTAGGAGGGAGGGCAATGTTGACTGACACGTATCTGACGAGGGTTGTACACGCTGTAATCGGCGGCAACCGATGACCGAAGCGGGTGCGATAATTTTCTGAGCTATCTTATCGGCCAGCCAGGACGCTGAAAAATTTCACGCTAATCCCTCCCGTTTTGTCAGCGATTTTCCAAGG
>NW_017180107.1:0-580 GCF_001652005.2 Ceratina calcarata
AGTTATTGATGATGAGTTATTAATGATTGACTATTTTACTACTTATTGATGATGATGATAAGATGTCGAGTTCGAACCTATTTAAGAACATTTATATTTCCTACGAATCCGATGATAAATCAGCAAACGGGAAGTTGTCAGTGTTAGTTAGGGCTATTGTTTTCCCATCCACGGACTGTGCTATCTCCTTAAACAAACGTACGGAGGATCTGCGGCCACGGGACACGTCAGGCGTGTGATATGACAAGAGAGAGACAGGTGCAGGGGACACCTAAACGCCTGCAAAGACAACTAACGTGGGTGATAGACAGTGTCAACCGGTGTGGAGCACCGCCGTGCAACGGAGACAACGGGATCAAGATGGTCGACTCCGAAACCACCCAGTCAACCCCCCACCCGCCTCCAGGGATCATAAATTATGGGACGCATTAATTATAACTACGTACACGATGCCTGTTTATGCGAAACGACCAACTTTGAGCAACAGCAATACCAAATATGCTTTACATATTTTATCACACGTTCTCCTGGCTATTTACTATCTCCTCTAATTAAAGTTATACCAATCGGTACATAAAAA
>NW_017180108.1:0-581 GCF_001652005.2 Ceratina calcarata
TCTCTATTGTATCCGGATTAAGATTAGTGCCAAGAGGTACATACGTCCTGTGTGATGTCCTATCGGCTATCATTCTGTGGGCAGTCGTACAACCAGGTGTCCGTATGGACGTAATGTTGTAATTAACGGTTCGTCGGTCAAGCGGTTTTAACGCCGTAATACCGAATTCTCACGATAAGGAATTGGATAGTTACCTTGGTGCGCCACGTGGTACGACGTGTCCGTCGCAAAGGCTCACTGCAGTTTCGTTCTGCATCATCCAGGTTCCACCGAGGACGATACTCGGAGNTGTACAGAGCTGTTCTCTGCTCGTGTGTGACCATTGATTCTTCGCTGTTATGAATAGAACATTCGTAACAGCACTTTTACACACGAGTCGACGTGTGCTAACTCTCTTGCGGATTTTTGTCATTTACAGCCCTCAGCAATAAGAGGAGGACAGGTTCCGTGACGTGGGGCCACGCATCTGGAGGAGGCCTCCCTTATCTCAACGTTCCTCATTTTGCATATTACTTCTTATTTTTATTATAATTTGGGCTTTTCATTTGGTTTTCTTGGATTAAAATAAATTTGGTGTTCGG
>NW_017180109.1:0-580 GCF_001652005.2 Ceratina calcarata
AATCGTGGATATCACGATGACAAACAACGCAGCTACTGGTCGCGTTGATAACTGGGAAGTACTTGATAGGGAAACGCTGTCAGATCACCGTTATATTAGCCTGAGGTATGTTCCTTCCAGAATAAATAACACCAAACCGCCTCTTTTTCCTAGATGGAACATAAAATCTTTTAATGCCAATACTTGTGACGCCCTAACGGAAGTTATCTCCTGGAACAACGAGTTGACACGTCACTCCGCATTTTTTAAGAAAATTAACTACATTGACAAACAGTTGCATACTCTATGCAACGCTTCTATGACCAAACAGTCCCCGTTTTTTAAACTACCGCCTCAAGCATGGTGGTCTCCTGAACTTAACCAATTGAGACGGCGCTGCCAGATAGCTCGTAGGAGCTGGTAACGCTCCAAGGAAACATGCACTGTAAAACCTTTCTCTCTAGTAACCCTAGCTAAAGAAAAGCTATATCGTTGGCATAAAAAAAGTTTAAACGTGCAATCGAAAAAGCAAAAAATAATAATTGCAAGAAACTCCTAAACAATATGGATAACGATATATGGGGTCTTCCATATAAATGGG
>NW_017180110.1:0-580 GCF_001652005.2 Ceratina calcarata
ATCGAGAAATGACAAAGTTGAAAAGTGTAGAAGCCATGGAAAAGCACTCTGATGGCCTTTGAGCGCGCTGTCTTCTTTGCTTGATGCATTTTCAAGGTTTCGTATTTGAACAGTCGTGTAGCTACCTTTCTTCTGAAAACACACTATTCCGAGAACAAGAGCGGTGCTTCCTTCACTAACTTGCTGCGATGTCTTAGGTATTTATTAAATAAAATGCAGAACGCGTTAGACTGCACTAATTTTTAATTCTTGGAACAAACGGGAAATGCAATACTTTTAGTTCTTTTATTAATCATATTATTACTGATGAGAATTTCGACTTCGAAATGATAAAGAATCCCCCTGCTGATAGATGGCCGCTGGGATTTCAACATGATCATAATAATCCCAGCTTTTATGTCTCTGTCCACCTGGTCGAGATACCGTGCCCAATCCGAATTGTATACGGCGTCGCGGATCACTTCGCTCTGTTCCAGCAACTCATCTAAAGTTTCAGTTAACATTCATAATATCATCATCGAGCAAATCACGAATTCAAAAACCGCCACACGACGTAGGAAATTCTCCCTCTATTTTATAC
>NW_017180111.1:0-580 GCF_001652005.2 Ceratina calcarata
TGCTTACGTCAGGTAACCCTGCACCTTCTGCTGCAGCTCATCCCTCACCGGGTCGTAGCCCTGTCAACCAGTCGGTGACGTGTAGCGCTGAGACGTCATTGTTAAAATATTTGTAAACAATTGAAAAATACTGTTTAAATAATGAACTCTGCTCAATAAACAGTAAATGTAAGAAAAAAAAATACATGTGTTATTAAAAAAAAATGGTCGGTGACAAGACGCGAACCTACTATGCTGCGATTACTGGTCTTCAGTCTTCGCTACTACGCTGCCGGTGGCGTTGGAAACTCGTCTTCCGTCCCCGTACTTGAATATGGGACATATATAGTTTTTGATTTTTTTCACATTGAATGAAATGCACAAAAAAAATGGGTTTCTTTTCTGTTAATTCAATAATTTTTAAGCGTACCATGCGTATTGAATCATGTCACCGTAAATAGGTGCTGGTAATTGATTATGAATAATCACGTGTATCTTTATACAATCTTCTCTTCTTGATAATTCTCTTCAACCTTATTAAATCTACAGCGTTTTGTAACTTTGATATAAAGTTTTTCACCTGCCTAGAACATACATTACG
>NW_017180112.1:0-580 GCF_001652005.2 Ceratina calcarata
GAATTAATCAAATAAATCAAACAATAACCATTATTACAATATTAATATATTTATTTATTTTTTGTAATTGTTATAAAAATATAAAACAGCGGTTTATAAACCGTATAAAATATGCAAATAGCAAAAACATCAATACAACAACACTCAGAAATAAACTTGTTCATCGAAGAGCTTGATAGTACTTTCAATAAAAATGTATAAATTGATTGTATAAATCTAATTATTTGCATGATTAGTTTAACTGATTTCCTTAAAGTTGATCTAAATTAAAATAATAATCACAACTGTAAAACTATTTACAATTCAGTGCATAATTCTTCCATTTCCTCAATGACTAGTTTACGCTCTTCCACAGCTGCTGATCTGCAACTACGTTTGGCGGTTTCTCAATAGCTGGCCCAACTTGTTCATATTTACTGAATAATTTAGAAGATATGATAGGTACATCTATGCATGTCAAAATTTTATTCAATTCTGTGCGCTCTACTTCAGCATGATACGTTCCTAAAATCACTATAAGTTGTCTATGTTGGAAAGTATTTTAAAAAATAGTCACTTACAATTCGATTTGTTGTGATAT
>NW_017180113.1:0-580 GCF_001652005.2 Ceratina calcarata
AAACAAACGTTTATATGCAATCTAATCTCTTTAATTTTAATTATAAAAATAAGAATTTGCATAAACATCCACAGATATAAAACTACTAATGATATAAAAATTAGGGGTAAAACAGTCGGAAGATGTTTAAAACATTTTCATTTGAAAGCAATGAATGAACAATGAGTATTAATAAACATCGAAAAATGAGATAACTTACAAACATTCGATAAGTCAACATTGGAAAAATGTATTAATTTCGGGAAATGGGAAATAATGAATACATACGTATCTCTCTTGAATGTTGCCTGCCAGCCACGTTCTGTCATCACAAGCAATGCATTTGTGATTAAATGAAACTCCGTTCAAATAAGCTTTTATTTGAGGATATACAATTGTGTATTGAAATAATTTGCAATTTAAATTCTTATTGAGATATAATTTATGATAATGATTGTGGAATTGTAGCTTATTGTTTGCAAACGGGGCATTCTCCCAAAAAAGTGTCACACGTAATTACAACCTGCGAATCCAAATTCAATCGTGTTTTTTCTGATGGAACACGATACGTGAAACGTCCTTTGAAAGAAGGTTTAAAGTC
>NW_017180114.1:0-580 GCF_001652005.2 Ceratina calcarata
CTTTTTCAATTTCTATACTCTTTTCTGTACTGTTTCACATTAATAAATAATATTATCTGTTGCAGCGCGTTACGTAATGCGAATTCGTATGAGCTTTTCCTATCCCTCCAGAAAGCCTTGGACGAGAGTGAGATTAAATGGAAACAGTCCGTGCAAGTTATAATGCATAACTGGGTGGAGTATTCAGGATATCCGACGTTGATAGTTAAGAGAGTCAAAGAAGGCTATGAATTGACACAGGAACACTTCGTAATCGTGTTCCTAAACATCGACATATATCCTACCAAGTGGTGGTTACCAATCACGTACGTCGAGGAATCGAATCCTAACTTTAGTAACACGACTCCCATCGATTGGCTCTCTCCGGACGATGAATCACATATCGTGCCATCGAAAGAAAAAACGGGATGGTTTATTTTCAACACGCAGCAAGCAGGTACGTTGCACAGTTTTGTAGAACATTCAAAATGAATAACTAAGAGTTGACATTTACTTTTTAATCGTATGTCTAAGAATTTTAATATAAGAATTGAAGAATTTCACTGTTCAACAAAAACGTCAATATCGTTTTCCCTCGACG
>NW_017180115.1:0-580 GCF_001652005.2 Ceratina calcarata
ATTATACGAACGATTTTTTTCTTATTGGAAGTGCATCTGCGTTTGGGAAAATCTGCACATTAATTGTTTGATTTTAGGAAATGAGACGAACAGCTAATTAGAACGTAACTTCCTGAAACAGCCTGAGATGACCAAAGACGACTGCGTTTGCGAAAATGGATAAAAGTCAGAGGAAAGAAAAAAAGAATCCGCGCCAGAATGCGAACCCAATATCTATCCTTACTTTTTGGTGATTATCTTTTAATTAACACTAAACCTACTAAAATAATCTGACATATTTGTATAATTACTTCGCATATTTATCTATCTGCCGATAGTATTTGTAAACTAATGTGCTATATTTGTAAGTCTTTTTATACGGCAAGGGAGTAGGTCGACGTAACTTTGATAAGAACTACAATACACATTCGTATCACTCTATCTATATATTTATATTTGTATATTTTACATTTGAGTGCAGTTTAATTTTAGCACTGATACTTTAATCTACCCCCATCTTAAATAATAATTAAAACTGGAACAATGCGACAGAACTTCCTTTTTATTTTCTATAAAAGAATTTAAATGTATCTTTTTAAAG
>NW_017180116.1:0-579 GCF_001652005.2 Ceratina calcarata
AAATTGTTGTTCAGAAACACTTAGAGAATCACTTTTCTTCGGCTCTAACACTTTTTCTGGGACACTCCGTACAAGAGACGTAAATAAACGCCATCGCAGTGAAAGGGTTAAATAATTACATTCTTCGCGTTGCACGGACTTTGTAATTTATTTTTACGTTAAACACACACGTCGGACCGGAGACAGTATTTATACAGTCCCGTTGGGGAACAACGGTTAGGCGGAAATTAGAGGCTCGTTAAATAATCGTGAGGGAGCGAGAGAGCGGTTTTTTGGGAGCGAAGTGGCTCGACCGTTTTCTACTCCTCTTTTTACACAGGAGGCCCCACGAGTCCGCCGCGTTCCGTTCAGGTGCCACTTTTCTCGAAGATTCAGCTGCTGCCCGATGTCTTGTTCTCTCCTATCCTCCAGAGACCAACTACCGGGTGGCTCAAGTACACCTGCTTCACGAGAGGCCCCGCTCTTGTTTCTGTATTCGTACTCGCCAACGTCCATCGATTATCCGTTTGGTGGATAAAAGTTTTGAAAATCGAACGATTAAAAAAAGAAATAAAATATGATCGATCGACGATCATAATT
>NW_017180117.1:0-579 GCF_001652005.2 Ceratina calcarata
TTACTAAAAATATTGAAACAACAATTGAAGAAGTGAGTGGATAAAAAATTTGCATCAGCATGAAGAGATAATACTTGAAAGTGGAACGAAAATAATTTGTGGATCTTGTATTTCGAAAATATTTGATGGCTCGTTCGAACGGGGTAACCATTTAGTTAGGAAAAGTGGATCGGGTAAAAAGTGGAGCATGCCGGTCAATAAAGTAACCCGAACGTTCCTGGCCCGAAACTCAATTTTCTTTGATGCCCATCGTTCTTCTAACAACGCAATCACCAAAACCTCTTTCCCCTTGAATACGTTTCGGTCCACGAGCACACACGCGAGCCCGAGTGAAAAGAACCGAAAACGCCGGCGCGACCTATGCGAACTTGAATTTTCAGCCTCGCTTCAAGCGGAACCGTTTTACATCGTTTCCGCGCCCGAGTTTACCGCGAATTTTCATCAACGGTAGATTTCCCGGTCACGATATTTCTTGCAAATCTCATTTCACGCCTTCACGCTTTTTAACACTGCCTCTCATTAACAAATAATATCAATTTTTTAATTATTTAATCATCGATGCAAGAATTAGTATAATAA
>NW_017180118.1:0-579 GCF_001652005.2 Ceratina calcarata
TTTGTTTAAGGAATAAAAATATTTGAAATAATATCTAAACCCTCATTTATTTCTTTATCACTATAATTAACTGTCGAAATTTATCTTCAATAGTAGAACACCTTAATTAACATAATATTCTTCCGTGCGATAAGCAGAAAAATTAAATATTTTGCTAATAATTTTTTACGTAGTACAAATTAACAACGCAAAGTAACACTGTGCTTATAGTAATTAATGTTTCGAATTTAAGTCACTTTTAAACATTCATATATTGCACAAACGTAACAATTATAGTTCGAGTAGTAAAAATTTTACGTACGCATGCGTGTGAAATATGACTGTGACTGTGTGTGATTACGACGAACAGTTAATTTGCAAGGTGTCTCAAACTCAAGTTCGAAGTTTTCGTCGTGTAAATTTAAGAGGATACGGCAAAGAATTGTTGCATCTAGATTATATCGTACAGCAAGTAATCAATTCGTAATGAAATAGTCGGAACGGAGATCTCTGTAATTGTAATGTTAATGAAATTGATATCTAGAACGTAACCCTCCCATACCTTTGAAAAGTACCAAATATGTATGTAATATATTATCC
>NW_017180119.1:0-579 GCF_001652005.2 Ceratina calcarata
TAATCAACAAAACCATAAACGAGGGAGGCTGGTCGCGCCTCGGGAACGTCGGATCTCCCGTGCAGGATCCATAATAAGGATCACGGAGTAGGTGCGGGGCTCCGCAAGCAGGATTTGCGCGTAGTCTAGCGGAAAAGTTTCCCTGGCTCCGGGCGAGGTCTTCCAGACATGTTCCCTCTGTGTGCCTTCAACTCCTCCGACTAACCTCCCATTCGCGATTGACGCGCGTTCGAGTTACTAATTAAACCATAAGTTCGTGTATTTTATAACCTATAGCCTCAGCTTTAAAATGGCGCTCTGTAGAATTCTGTGGAACAAGACCCGACCTATGGCCATTTATATAAAACAACAAATTCCAATCGAAACGGTATAAAAGTAAAATCTGATAGCCATCTAATTCTCTCTCGGCGCCTCGGAGAATACCTCCGATCAAATCCCAATCGAAAATGTATTAAAATTGAATTTAGCAGACGTTAGGCTTCACATATTCTATAATTTGAAGCCTTAGTTTAAAGATGGCCGCCTATAGAATTCTGTCGAACGAGAACCGACCTATGGCCATTTATATAAATCATCGAA
>NW_017180120.1:0-579 GCF_001652005.2 Ceratina calcarata
CGTAAAACGAAAAGAAATTAAACGTTTTGCAACTAGTTTACAAAACATACTCCCAGGGACAAAATATGTATAATGCGTAAGTATTAAGATTCGTCATTCTGCAATAATCATTACAAAACCTCGACACGTACAAATTAAAATAATAATAAAATACGAGTTGTAATGAACAAATATTAATCTTAATCTTTCTTGAATGCTCGCCTGTCGAATTTTGTAAGAGAACTTGAGTAAAATTTCACGAAATAATTCGTCTCGATAATTCAGTTCCACTTTCACCTCACTTCACTGCTCACATTGCCGGCTATTTAAGAATTAACGAGATGAAAGTGACCAAAATCGTAGGAACCAAGAATATTATTAATTTCTTATATCTTATAACAGGTTTTATCGATCGATGCGTTTATCGAATCGTGTCGAGAAGTGAAAATTCCAAGAGCGATAAATCGTACACGTAGTTAGGACATGACTTCGGGTTGACGATTGTAAACAGTAAACAGTTTCAATCAGTTGCGCATGTTTCGCCCTTTTTTTCCACCCTAACCTTGTTCGGCTTCCAGGAATTGAATCGTATCGACGAAG
>NW_017180121.1:0-579 GCF_001652005.2 Ceratina calcarata
CAGTCGCCACCGGTAGTAGACAAAGGAAAATTCTTTAAATTGCTTCAGCAATGTAACGCGTTCGGGAGAATTCTTACGCGGTGGCCAGGGTGCACGGTGTTGTGAATTAAACTGCGACGAGCAACGTTTATACGTTACCGTGAATTACGCCCGGCCGCCCGACCCCCGAATCCCACTCGGGACCGAGCGAGGAATAAAAGGAACTTGCGATAAATCGTTAGAAAAAGTCCACGGGAATTAATTTTTATCGCGACGTAAACTTGGTACAAATGTCTAAGTGCACCGCGAGGAAACGTGACCCTTGCGACAAACTGACCCCTGGAGTTTTTATGTAACGGCAGCGCAATTTATACTGCTTACTGAACCTCGGAAATCATAGAGAACGCTCGACCGACCGTACACTTCGTTTCACACGTTTTGTCTTTATTTTCCGAACAATCAGCAACAGAGCTTTCTCAATACAAAGAATGTACCACGTAGTTCAGAAGAACAGTACAATTTACACGAGGGCTTGGATTTAGATACTCATTTTCTCTGAAAACGCAAAAGGGAATCCGATAAAGGCAGGTTGGATGCAAG
>NW_017180122.1:0-579 GCF_001652005.2 Ceratina calcarata
AATATCTTAATGAATATCAGTATCTAATTTAAACTCAAACTTGCCGCTACCGCGCCCCTTAATTAGTTTTTGAATTGTTGTATTCACAAAATAGCGTAATTCATTATACACATTGTAAAAGTAGAATCTTCAATGTTCAGTTCATGGTAAATCTTAAACATTGTTGTTAATGCTGGTAATACAAAAGTAGAAAATTAAGTTCTTCATGCAGTCATCGGATAATAGTTTTAAATTCTGATGCTTGATGGTCGCACAGCCTACTTTAATTTTAATACCTAGCCATGCTAAGAATAAAATGGCAAAACCGAGGGAGTCCGAATTTCGTGTAGTGCAACCACAGCCAACTCCGTGCGACCACAGTTGCCCGAAGTTTAAGTTTAAAAAAATTCGATCCCAAAACAGGATTCATTTTAAGCGATTGGCACGATAATTCAAAGTAAGGAACAGGAGAACATGCATCAATTAATTAAAATACTGCTACTACCATTAGCTTCCTCAATTATATTAATCTACAGATTTATTGTATGTAAATTAATAAATTAATAAAGATGTCAAAAATTCATGTCATACCCTTTCAAT
>NW_017180123.1:0-579 GCF_001652005.2 Ceratina calcarata
CGTTAGGCAAAATGGTGTAAAATTCGTTTTGACAAAAAATGGAACGGGTATGCAAATACGTGCGACGTCCAGCCAATTACTATCACTCAATTTAAATAAATCAGTGGTTCATCCCTCAATTATTTCGTCATTCGATAGAAACGCGGGGCGAAGAAAAAGTCGGACGTGAATCACTCGGACCAAACTTAGAGGGAGGCGAAAAACGAAGACGTGAGAGAAGCCTCGACAGGCCTCCGTTCATATTTTCTCGGAAACTGAACTACGTTCGACGACTGGACGGCCGAGGTTTCTCACGAGGCGGACAACTGCCTTTTTCACCGAGCCCGTTAATTTTAATTCGATTACGCGAGACGTACGGAATTCGCGAAATACTTGCTACCGTTCCGCGCGTCATTGCGACAATCTATGGCGTCAAAGGAGCAGCGCTGTTACAGCTGATGATTTTAATTTATCGAATGTTAAACATTTTTCAAATACAATGTCCGTCGCATTGAATGCGATCAATCATGTGTCTTTTAATAAGAAAGGAAAAAGTCTTTTTCTAAAATCAGATAAATTCAATGATAGAAATTGATTTAT
>NW_017180124.1:0-580 GCF_001652005.2 Ceratina calcarata
TTTAAGCAAGTCCGGAACGACGGTTTGGAACGACGTGTTCGTCGCAAACTCGTCCACGTTCTTCAATGGGTTCCGAGGACAGGTGAATCGAGCCCAACGTTGGGACAGTTTCCGGAAGGGAACTCAACGTTCGAGCAGCATTGAGACTGCAGTCGGTCATTTCCCTGAAGGAAAGGGACCGGCGTCGAGCGCGGCGATTGCTCGCTTCGCTACCAGAACTTTTAAATCGTTCAGCTTGATAAGAGAAATCGATCCTCTTATCGAGCATAGGAGGTACGAAGAATCTCGCTCCATTGATCAATATACAGTCCGCTAAAACACCTGCGAGCGGTAGCTACTCGCAGGTAATACATTGATAACACGAGTACTCGTGTTCAATCAGTATTTTCTACATTACAGAGAATAAGCGGGAGCTAGATATCGACGGGACCAGAGNGGTTAAACCAAATTGGGGTTCTTTTTCTTTACGAAAACCTTGCGTCATTTATTAAAATTATCCGTTTCTCCTCCGGACTCCTTGTTAGGTCCACCTATCCCTAACAATAGTATTTTCCTTTGTTTACGAGTCGATTGGGTGAAC
>NW_017180125.1:0-579 GCF_001652005.2 Ceratina calcarata
TCTTTTACTTTGCAGAGAAATTCGCAGTTTATTCATTAAATTTCCTCCGATAATGACAATGAAAACTGTTTAATATTTCCCACGAGTGTAAAGATATTTAACTGAAATCGTAAAGAAACGGGATTACTTTACTTTGCGAAAGCTCAAAGGAAAATATTTCTTCGCTTGGATGGGAGGAAGAGTTTCTTGTAAATCCTAGTGGACTTGAAAACCGGTAAAAGTCCGAGGAAAGCGCACTGTACGTGATTTGCGTACGATAATGCGGAAAGTAGAGGCCGTGTTATAGTCCGCGAAAAAAAAGAGAATGCCGATGAGAGGACCGGGGTGGTAATATCGCCGGACTTTTCTCATTCTCTTTCTAGTATAAAACCGTGTTTAACAAGCACGTTGGTCGCCCGAGAACTTCCATGCTTTGCGAGTAAAATAGTCTATTAATAAATACGCGCGAAATTTTATCTAACAAGTCAAATCATTGTTCCATCTATGATACGAACGATTTCTATTATTGAATCTATTTATATTATTAAATTTTTCTATTGGAAGTGACTCGTCATTGCTATTTCTAGATGTTTCAAATTG
>NW_017180126.1:0-2565 GCF_001652005.2 Ceratina calcarata
TGTATTTTCCATGTTTACGGTCTTGCGAGCCGTGATGATGGAAGACGATTAAGTGGAAACATTGCTAATGTGTGCAACAAAAGCCAGTTAATAGTAGCAAGAAATAAATGAATGTGTAACAATTGTGTACAAAAATATTTTATTTCCCATTGCGGACATAAAAAATATTTCAAGGGGCAGGCGAAGTAGGGGTATAGCGAATTCATGCGAGAAATGAATTTTGCAACAGAACGTGGATAATTCAACGTTCTACTTGTCGTGTGCGAGTCGGCTCTACTTGACGGCCATTTTATGTCGTTCTTGAGACACCTTTCAGAATCGAGACTTCGCGACTAAAGCCGAGTATCCGTTCCCCGTCGTTCGAACCTTTGAGGGATCATCATCTATGCTCACCAAGGGTTCGCTGTCGTGCAGTGCGCCTCACACATGACGGTGAACATTTTCTGCGCCTTGCTGTTACTGTTCAACACCGCGCGGTTTAGGATTCTAATAGAAGAAGCGTGCAGAGTTAAGGACATCGAATCGCTGACAAAATGTGTACAGTAGTACCGAGCCGTAAAAGCATGCGACGTTAAAAAAATTTAAGTGACACTTGAAGAAAGTGTTATTTTAGATACGCGACGGAGGTAAGTCTAGGGATTAGGATTGTAGCTGACCTTACGATTATGATTATCTGCTGTTGTGTTCAAGATCCGTAAGGGAACTAGGCTCGGTTGAGTGGAACGCTGTATTTTAAAACCGTGATTAATCCTTCGCGCGACGGCTTTTCTTACATATTAAGAAGAATCACATGTTATGTACATTTCTCAGGATTTCGTTTCGTCCGATACTCTCATCACGAATGATACTTTCATTTTTATACGAGACCCTCTTCCTTGTAGCACATATTGCAAATATACAATCGCACGAGAAACATTATACTGGCCAATAGAACAATCGAGGGGTTGCGGTCTAGTACCAATCAATACTTTCTACTACGTGGAAAAAAGTAGTAAATAATTCTCAATCGCAATTGCAGTAAATTTGCATCCATATATATCTCGACACGTGTAGTCGTGCATCATGGCTCGCAATAATTCAACACCAACGTTCTGCAATTTACATAGTAACAGCAGTAGTTGTTTTCAATCTAAAGAACCCCTCATGTTAAGAAATTTATTATTCAACGAAGACTTGTATATCAAAGAGGCGAGACAATGAAGCTAGTTGCACATAATTTTCCGCTATCGTAACGCTTCGTTCGCCGTCATGTTCAATAACGTAACACCTGAGAGGGCGATTGCCTTTACCAAGCAAAGTGTAATCATGACTGCTTTGTGGCCGCTTGCCCCGACAGCGACCAAGTTCGAGAGGATCCGTTACACAGCTCTAAGAACATTTTATGTAACGAACGCGATCTTTCTTCTACTCCCTCTGCTTAACGCAATACGCGTACACAAGGAGAATCCCGCGGAAGTAAGCAGAGCAATTATGTTCAGCGTTGCTATCTTTAGTGTACTCGTCAGAACCGTCTTCGGGGTTTATCAATACGATCGATTTCAGGTAAGATTTATCTCCAGGACTTGAACGGAACTATTCTTATTCTCAGGAGCATTTAGTCCGTTCCATAAAACTCGAGTAAATGCTCCGAAGAATTCTTCGCAAAAATTTGAAGTTGAGATCAAATTTAATTTATTAAATAACACCGATTCAAAGACTAGGCTAATTTGAAATGTACATTCCGAGGCACATGATCGCTTGTAATAATCGAATATTAAATAAATATTCAGACTGAATGGATTCTAATGGTGAATAAGTGATATATTTATAAAAGTAAATAGTTCCATTCGACTCCTGATTAACTCGTTACCTTCAGAACAGATAAAATTTCTGACAGCCACATTGCGCTTGTAGCGCGTGTTCGAGGATATGAAAAGCTACCTGGAGAACGCGAAACCGTACGAGAGGAGCGTTCTCCAGAAGTACATCGACCGCTATTGCGGTTTCTACGGGATGATGGGAGTATGGATCTACATGTTAGTAGTTGTTACTATCATTGGATTCATTCCCACAAAGGACGCCATGCCCACTAACGCAGTATATCCGTTTCGTATCGACCATGAGCCCGTGCGGACCATCATTCTTCTAAACCACTGCATCGTTGGATTTCAGTGCGCCGCGCATTTGAATCTTAATATACAGACGGCCTTATTAATATTCTTCGCCGCGGCACGCTTTCAGATTTTAATGATAAAAATGAGGAACGTTAAGGACTCTGCTACGTTAGCGAAGTACATGACGCAGTATGACGATACAAAACGGTACGTACTCTGCAATAAAAGAGATATTAAAAGAATTTGAAATAGTTGATAGTGTTATATTTAAAGGTTTGCGCGAGAAGTGATTACAGCGACTACACCCTATTGTTTTATAACGGTGGCTGCAGGCTTTTTGATAACCATCTTTAGCGCTGTCAGCCTTATCGGAGTCGGTATAATTGAAGATTATTATTAATACACTGCAGATTTATAATATCGATTTATAAAATGCAATGTAAATCGAGATTCTTTACAATTAGTGACGTCC
>NW_017180126.1:4610-10804 GCF_001652005.2 Ceratina calcarata
GGTTAATAAATTCGATGTGACAGTATTTACTCAACTCAATCATATGAATCACTAATATCCCAAATCTATCTAAAGATGCTAATCGATGAATTAAAGGTTTATTTTCGCCAAGCGAATTCATTAGAAACTAGCTTTGCAACAGTGCGTGGATAAATATTCGACGTTTATGGCTCTACTTGACGGATAAGATACTTTTCACACTCGATACCTTCCCGACTAAAGCCGAGTATCCGTTTCCCGTCGAGTACGAACCTTTCAGGATCATCTATGCTCACCAAGGGTTCGCCATTTTGCAGTGCGCTTCACACATGACGATGAACATATCCTGAGCCGCGTTGATTCTGTTCACCACCGCGCGGCTCTTTAGGATTGTAATAGAAGAAGCGCACAGAGTTAAGGACATCGAATTGCTGACAAAGTGTGTACAGAAGTACAGAGCTGTAAAAAGATGCGATGTTAAAAAAATTTAAATGACACTTGAAGAAAGTGTTATTTTAAATACGCGACGGAGGTGTGTCTAGCGATTATGATTGTAGCTGTCCTTACGATTATGATTACCTGCAGTTGTGTTCATAAGGGAACTAGGCTCGGTTGAGTGGAACGCTGTATTTTAAAACCGAGGTTCTAAACACGATTAATTCTTCGCGCGTCGGCTTTCCTCTACATATTAACAAGAATCACATTTTATGCACATTCCTCAGGATTTCGTTTCGTACGATTCTCTTATCACGAACGATACTTCCAGTTTTATACGAGATCCATTTCCTTGTAGCACACGATGCAAATACACAATCGAACGAGTAAAGTTGTACTGGCCATCAGAGCAATCAACGGGTTGCGGTCTAGTTCCAATCAATACCTTCTATTACGTGGAAAAAAGTAGTAAAGCATTCTCAATAGCAATTATAGCTAATTTGCATGTATAATTATCTCCATATGTGCAGTCCACCATGGCTCGCAATAATTACACATCAACCTCTTGCATTTTACATAGTAACAGCAGTAGTTGTTTTCTACCTAAAGCACTCCTCATGTTAAGAAATGTATTATTCAACGGAGACTGATCTTACAAAAGGGCGAGTCAATGAAACTAAGCCCATAATGTTCCGCTATCGTAACGCTACGTTCGCCGTCATGTTCGATAACGTAACACCAGAGAGGGCGATTTCCTTTACGAAGTACAGTGTAATCGTGACTGCTTTGTGGCCGCTTCCCCCGACAGCGACCAAGTTCGAGAGGATCCGTTACACAGCTCTAAGAACATTCTTCACAATGAACGCGATCTCGCTTCTACTCGCTCTGCTCAACGCGATACGCGTACACAAGGAATCCCCGATGGAAGTAACCAGAGCAGTACAGATGAGCTCGGCTCTCTTTATGCTACTTGCCAACACCGTCTCCGGTGTTTATCAATACGATCGATTTCAGGTATGATTTACCTGCAGGACTTGAATGGAACTATTAATATTCTCAAGAGCATTTACTCTGTACCGAAAAACTCGAGTAAATGCTTCGAAGAACTTTTCGTGTAGGTTTTGAAGTTGAGATCAAATTTAATTTATTAAATAACATCGATTCAAAGACTAGGCTAATTTTAAATGTGCATTCCGAGATACATGATCGCTTGTATTAATCGAACATTAAATAAATATTCAGACTGAATGGATTCTAATGGTGAATAAGTGATATATTTATAAAAGTAAATAGTTCTATTCGACTCCTGGTTAACTCGTTACCTTAAGAACAGATAAAATTTCTGACAGCCACATTGCGCTGTAGCGTGTGCTCGAGGAAGTGAAAAACTACCTGGAGAACGCGGAACTGTACGAGAGGAGCGTTCTCCAGAAGTACATCGACAACCATTGCGCTTTATACGGGGTGTTGGGAGTATGGGTCTACGTGTCGGCACTTGTTTTTATCGTTGGATTCATTCCCACACCGGACCCCATGCCCTGCAACGCAGTGTATCCGTTTCGTATCGATCACGAGCCCCTGCATACGATCGTTCTTCTACACCAATGCGTCGCCGCCCTGCAGATCGTCTCGAATTTAAATCTTAATATACAGACGGCTTTATTAACATTCTTCAGCGCGGCACGCTTTGAGATTTTAATGATAAAAATGCGGGACGTTAAGGACGCTGTTATGTTAGCGACGTGCATGGCGCAGTATCACGATATAAAACGGTATGTACTTTGCAATAAGGGACATATTAAAAGAACTTGAAGTAATTGATAATGTTATAATTAAAGGTTTGCGCGGGAAGTGATTGCAGCGACTTTACCCTATTGTTTTATAACGGTCGCTTCGAGCTTTTTCGTAGTCATCTTTAGTGCTGTCTGCCTGTTCGTAGTCAGTATAATTGAAGATTATTATTAATACACTAGGGATTATTAATATCGATTTATATAATGCAATGTAAATTGAGATTTTTTTACAAGTAGTGACGTGCTGTATTTTTATTTATTTTTTATTTATTTTATTATTATATTGAGAATTTTTTTATTATACTTTCTGTACATATATTTAATTTTTCTATCGATAAATCAAATGCACAATTTACTTATTACTTATAAGATCTCAAGGTTTTGGACTAACATTATGAATTACTGATTAGAATCTACCAGACACTATGAAAATACAGTTCTGTATGCACTGCATAAGCGGATTGACAGAGACGTTTATCTGTGCATTGCCCTGCGATTACTTGATGAATATGGTGAGTTTTTTACAGTCGATGTAAAGTTACAGTAAATAATGAAATTAAAAATGAATCATTTTTTAATCAGAGTGGGAACGTGATGAGCGGACTGTACGAATCAGACTGGTACAACCGAGCACGAGAACTGAAGATGTCTATACTAATTGGTTTGACTCCTCAGGCCCCATTAATAGTAAAAATCCCGGGTTTACTGTCAGGCCTCACATTAAGCTTTTTCAGTTCGGTACGTACGTGCACAATTAAGTTCTCCTAGAAAATAATTCTGCTTTACTTTCCAGTTCCTCTCGAATGTATTTTCCATGTTTACGGTTATGCGAGTCATGATGATAGGAGACGATTAATTGGAAACATCGCTAATGTGTGAAACAAAAGCCAGTTAATACTAGCAGGAAATAAATGAATTTGTAACAATTGTGTAGAACAATATTTTATTTCTGATTACGGACTTAAGGAATGTATCAATGGGTAGCTGACAAGTTACAATTAGAGTTACTGTTACTTATTCTAATGCTAACTGAACGAGAATTAACCACCTCACGTGTCACTTTAGTTACTAATTTCTCTCCACGAAACGGAAACGAAGCGATTTATCGGGCACGTTCACCATCATGAACTTGCTGCCGATATCGGCGTAGTCGTACTCGATTCTGAATTGTCGTATAAGCTGAAAACAATAATTAAATACAATTACTGAATAATTAACAGACAATCATTGATACCTTCGCCGTTAGTAACATCATTTCCGTCTCAGCCATTCTCTTTCCTAAACACGATCTCGCACCATAACCGAACGGCAGATAGCTAAACTCTACGTCCTCTTTCGCACCGCTGACCAACCATCTCTCCGGCCGGAACTTCGTCGGGTCCTCGAAATTCTCCTCGCGTTGCGACGTGATTTGATTCGCCATTATGACGAACGTCTACAAAATTATCATGAAGTAAATTGATATCCAGGAATTTTTGTAAAAATTTAACGAATAACTTCAATTGCGTTTACCCCTTTGGGTATCGTGTATCCGTGAAGGCTTATAGTCTTCGGCAGCAGTCTGCTAATGTACGGAAGCGTAGGCCTCAACCTGACGATCACACAATTGGCAGCGATTGAGTGTACCATTTGTAATAAGTTTACAGATTTATACCTTAAAGTTTCTTGGAGGCAAGCTTTCAAGTACGGCATGTTCTTCAACGCGTTCTCCGTGAACGGAGAATCAGTGTTTGGCAAGACAGTGGATATCTCGTCGTAAAGTCTCCTCTGAGTCCGCGGATTCCTCGCCAAGTAGTACAAAAGGAAGGCCTCCGAATTCGCGGCCTAGGAATCGAAACTGTATCAAGTCCCCATAACGCATAGAAAAACGCGTAGTAATTTTTTCTCCTCATCCGGAATTACCGCTTGTACGCCGAGGATAATCATGTCCATTAAAAGAGTGCAAATATCGTCCGGATGGATGCCTTCGTTCAGCAAAAACTTCTCCAGGATTGGCGAACTGTTCTCGACCTCTGCACTCTTATCCCCGGCTCGAGTTCGCAGCTTGCTTTGAGCTTGGCGAACGTACTTCGCGATCACTCTGAAAATTAGATAAAAATTTTTATAATCGTCGTCTTTCATGCATTTATTAAAATATGAAATATAATAAGAATTTCTTTCGAGTCTTCAGGACTGCATCTCGCAGAATTAAAATTTGTGGAAACAAATTATGAAATTATTTCAGTATTAATCTAATAATTTCGATTTACCCGTCGAGCACGTCGCAGGCATCGAACAGCTTTTTGGCAAACGGCGTTAAGAAGAATCGCCAAACTTGGAAGCCAGTCTCGCAGCGGCTCATGTATTTATGAGCCATCGCCAATGCGTTAATGATTCGCGATGCTTCAGACGTGGAATTATATCCGGCTGATTCCAAGAAGCCGAGATGTTTGTTGAACGTCAGATTACAGAAACACTCCATGGCCCAACGGAGCAGGTCTTCGTGGAAATTACCAGCTACCTGGTTTAACAATTATCATGTCAATCGCACGTGTATTATTTAAGTAAATTAAATTCGGAAGTTCACGTACGTACTTCGTTTTGTCTGTTACGTATTTTGTATATCCTACCGATAAGTTCGTCGCAAATGGCTTCGATTTTGCAGAAGGAATACGAAGCGATTTGCTCGAAGTCCTTCTCCACTTTTTCCCTCATCTCTAACCATTCTAGGCCCTGCCTAAATTCGATTTTATAATTAATAAAAACATAATAATTAAAACAGATTTTATGCATTGCCAGAAATATTAACTTCTTACATGTTTTTTTCTCTATATAAAAATCCACAGTCTATAAGATTAAAAGTAGACTGCAGATTTTATGGATTTACAGAAATATTTATTATGTTCATGTACTAAAACAAATTTAATTATAATATGTAAAATACTAACAGGGAGAAGGGCCCCGCGAGTCGATACTTGCGATAGTTCAACCGGTAATGTTGCAAGATATCGATTCCGCTTCGAACAGGTGCGTCGCCTTCCTGTTTGAACACTTCCGCTATGTGTTCAGGTCTGAAGCAATAAGTACGATAAACTGGGGAAGGGTATGCCACACCTGGCGAACGTTTACCTGTGAATCATGACGATGTCCCCGGAAAGGGGACCGTTGATCCTCACTATACAGCCGTATTCGTTGAACAAGTACTTCAAAGGCGTGACGTTTCGATTCCACGACAATCGTCCTGAAAGCGACCCATTTGAAGTGAAACGAGTAAAATAAGTATCCCACTTTCCGTTCACGTCCCAATTCCTATTCACCGTATTTTTATGTCTCATCGTTAATAGATCTTAAAATTATAGAAAATTTAAGTGAATAAAAATTGGGACGTGGACAGAGATTGGAATATTCAGCATAGCCTGAAGTAAGAGAAGAGACTGGGGATTTAGCTACGGAATATTAGAGATCGCGAGTATCGGAAATCCAAAGAGTCGATAGATCGTTTTAATTAATCAATCAATTTTTAATAAATGTCATTTGTGCTCGTTGGACTTCCGCCTGTCGGTACTTCAACAGATCGTACCCTGGGTGAATCTGTTGATTAGCAGACTGGAAAACAGTTGCGTACCGAGGAGCGGCACGTATTTCCAATATTTCTCCCAGATCTTGAGAACCGCCGGTCCTGGGATGTCCTCGAACGGCAGCGGCGTTCGGTCGCTGATCACGCCCGTGTCGATCTTCATCGTGGTCACCTCGTAGCCAGCCGGGGATATATCAGGCGTCTGATCCAACAGAGGGATCGATTCCGCGCGCATCGATTCATCGACCACCGAGGCTGGTTGCGACTGGGCCATGGACGCAGCTAAAATTAATAATATAATGTAAAACATTATGTATATCAGCTTGAATATTTACAATTAAAACTATTAAATTAAATTGTTCCGAATTTTGTTTATACCACCGAAGAGATACTATTAAGGATGTATTGGCTATACAGTCAATCCCAAAAGT
>NW_017180126.1:14044-17742 GCF_001652005.2 Ceratina calcarata
GAAATTTTTTCAATATGGCAATATATTTTAGACGATGTAAAAAATTGCAAACTTTTTCGTGTGAATCCTATAAAACTGCCACTTTTTAGCAATCTGTCCTCGGTGTCTGTACTTACAAATAATGTCGGATGCGTTCAGCTCCAAGCATTTGCGGCCCTCGCTCGCAGCCACGGACTTGGACATCATCGTCAGCGCGTACTGTCGAGGGATCGACAGAAACCTCGGCAACAATCGTTGCATTTTTAACTGGAGTCAATTATAACCATACGATCGACGCGTTAATTTATAACGGGAAATAACAACGCGGTTGCCTATAGCAATCGCGAGAAATATTCGAAGATCGCGACGCGGTTCTCATCAGGGAACAATAGATATGATATAACTCTTTGGGTATTTAACAAACTTTATTCCTTAAAATAAAAATGTATGACAAACTAATATGAAATCTCGTTAAAATTTACACGTCGACTTCGATCTCGACATCCTCCTCGTCCTCCGATTTCTCAATCGCCGCGCTTTTCGCGCTCTCTTTTATCGGCGCTCTGCTCACGTCCTTCTGCGAATTCGGATTCAGCACCGCGGTCTCGCTCTCTTTCATGTGTCGCCACTTCATACGCCTATTTTGGAACCAAACTTTTACCTAAAACCAGATCCCTCATTTCATTCACCAATTCCAATGAATTTATTAAACTGCTGACTTTTATGTTAAAGTAATACGATGTATCAGAGAACTCTTCGCATTGGTACAATATCTTTTCACTAATGTAAATTTAATGAAAGATAATTGGGAATTAAATCTAGTAAGAATAAAAACAGTGTCAGCGGTTAGACTATTGTTATAATTTAATTCAACGTTAAAAATATTGTATTTTATTTAGAAATTATTTATTCTTCATATTCCATACATCAAATGCACTACTTCTGTTTTTTTTTAAGGCGTATATCTGCAGTCTATTAATATTTTATAATATTTTATTTTTAACGATATAAAAATACCTGCGCGTCGGTCAAGCCGAGAGTCGCGGCGAGCTGCCGCCTGTCGGGTTTGGTAATATATTTCTGCAACGAGAACCTTCGTTCCAATCCCTTGCGCTGCAAAGAACTGAAAACGGCTCTGGACCAGGATCGTTTCCTCCTGGTGCTTGACTCCGATTGATTGCCCGGCGCCTGGGCAGAGGACATCGGCACTGTAAGAGGAGGTTCAGTGTCCACTTGAGGCCCGTACACAAACGCAACAAGGGATACTTGTCCCGGGTCTCTTATCCCGTAGAAACAGAAGCCCGGGGATTCGTGCGTACGTCGAGGAATACAAATTAGAGGTAGACACGATGTAAACAGTCGTGAACGGTAGCCTTTGCCGGATGGGTGTCTGTTTCAACAGATCCTAGCCCGAATAAGAGCCACCCGAGATTGGGTACTTCTGCCTGATTTACAGCCCTACGGGAGTATACAACATCTGTACAAGTTTAAACAGTGTGGTTCTATCCCCGGTTGGTACGGTCCTCATCCGAATGAATTCGACGGCCGACAGTTTGCTAAGGTCAGAGTTATTTCGGGACGCTTTATGCCGCCTGTTTGAAAATGCAACTTCGGATCCTCGGGACGTGTCGAACCATTTACGTGATATCTTACGTCGATTAATTTTTGTAAACGGGAATTTACTATCGATTATTGTAATAAAAATTATTATATGAATTAAAGTATCGATGATTATTACATAGACGTGTAAATTTATGGCTCCTCTCCTTTTTTATTAATTTTTTTATGATGTTTTAAAAATTCCTGTGGGGTTATTCTCCCGACTGAACGGAGGCAGGGGCAAACCGCTGTTTACGTCGGTCGTAAACGAATGGTGGCACTTAAGATGTCGTTTAAACACGGACAGGAAACACGAGAATACACTGACGCGTAAATATTTTGCCCTACTTGCTGCCGAGTACTCGGGAGACAAGGCAGTAGGTCCATATGTTCGCATTTGTGTTAATGACGCAACCTCCGTTTCACGTGCCTCTTTCCGGCGAAGGGATTCACGCTACGAAGCTCGTCCAATTGTGCAACGGAATCTTGTTACAATTAAAACGCGAGCTCGGAGTACTTAAATAGAATCTTGGCTCAAACGCGGTTCAAGCAAAGTGCAATATTAAATAAGAAATTAATTAATTTGCGTAAATCGTTAATTTGCATATCGATTCTCACCTCTGGGCACTGGCCGAAGCGGAGCGGGCCGATAGATGCTAGCGTAATTGTCACCGTTCGCATGATTGCTGGTCCCATAGTTTCCAGGTACCGTCTGAGGATAAGGGAAGGACGAAGGGCATATCCGAAGTGCCTCGCACCTCACGCAACCTCCGGGACAGGGGCACCGGACCGTGGAAAACTGCACCGGAAACGGCCTAAGCACATCTTTCGCCAACACATGTTTTTACTCAACAGCCTCACTAATTCCCTTGTCTCGTTCGAAATCTAACTCGGTAGACATCTGTCGGTCTTACCTGTTTTCCTCCAGGAAATTTCGTCCGACAGTATGCGCTCCACGCTGAACTTCAGGTCCTTGGAACAATTGGCACCGTCCACCACGCGGGTTTTCACTTGGTTCATCTTCGTTACGATTCCGATTCACTGCCGTTCTAATTACTGACGATCACTAACAACGATTACAACGTTCGCCGACAATGATCCATTCAAGATGGCAACGAAAATAAATTACGCACAAGTGCACCGCACTCTGTCATGGTCCGGAGGTAGATAATCGTTTTTGACAACGGCTCGATTCTACGCCGATTAAGAATTACTGACGCGATTACAATCACTTTCGCGGAAGTGCATTGAGATGAATGAGCGAACGGATTCCACCCATGCCCGGCACGGAAATTTGGTTTTAAGAAAAAAAAATCAGCTCCGAGCTCGAGCCGGAATTTCGTCCGCGGGATTGGTCCGCGATGGGTGTTGTAGGCGTGGCTCGGTGAAGATTGGTCTCTGAACGCTGATGAGCCTCGATGGAGCGCGACCAGAAGAATTCCCCTTTCGGTACATTTTATCAAATAAATATTATCAAATCTGCATTCCAGAAATCGGATCGACGTTAAACAGATTTAACGGGATTTATTTTTGTATACACAGTTGCGAATACGCGATGTAATTGCATAAATTTTATGCTGTTTGCTATGATTCCTTAAGCTATTTGCAATGATTTTTGCGAATCATGCCATCAGTGCGCGATGAGTGCGTCGATATGTGCGATGAAAAAATATGCAATCCTATCGGAGGAAGCTATCATCGTTTTTGTTAGGACAAACTAATAGCGTGTAAGAAGAAACGGTAGAAAAATGAAGTTGTAAGAAACGCGTTATTTGGGTTATACATATCTGTGGAATAATAGTGGCTGATGATATCCCTGGCAGCCATATGGTTATCTTTGCATGCAGACTTTCGGAGTATACAGTCACTTAACTGTTTATTTGAAGAGCCATGTTTGAAGCAGCCTCTACCCACATGCTAAGAATATTCTTCGGGATATGTACACACCGTGATCCTCTATTCGATTTTATTAGGTTTTAGCATTTTCAGGAGTACGAATCACGATAAAACCTTTAATAGAGTCCGTCGATTCAGAAATTTTTATCAAGACCCACCCAATCCTCGAATAAACTGATGTTCTCCAAGAGAAATCTAATGTCTAAAGTCACTGAAGGGTCAGG
>NW_017180126.1:19094-20568 GCF_001652005.2 Ceratina calcarata
AAAAAATACTTACCCTCCTCGTCAGAAAGGGTGGACTTAATTTGGATCAGTTCGTCCATCGGAAGTTCGCTCAGGCTGACAACTTCGTCCATGTAAAAAGTTCGATTCGCCAGAATTAAATGACAGCAAGAAAACGCTAGTAGAATACACGCGTTCACTTTATTCATGTTCATTTTGAAAATGAACCTTTCACAGATGAGATTCGTTTTGCACTAGTTCGGAGTGGCACGACTACCGTCTCTCATTTCGCTTGCTTGGCCGACAAAGCGAGGAGACAATTATCGCGTCCACGAGTCAACAAGGTGGAAATGAGTAACTAACATCCGGTGGAATCAGGTCGACTGAGCCAGTGCTCCAAGACCTTTTATCCTGTCGCGATGCTGAAATTCTCTCTCGCCGTCCTCATCGTAACAAGCGCCTCCGTTTCACCGCAGGAGAACGATGGTAAATTAATCAAATCAATTTTATTTTCTATTATTACTTATTTCATAATCTATGAATAATCGATGCAGGCGTTCTTGACAAGATAAAAGCTGGTTTGGAGTACGCTACGAATTACTTGGAGACTGCTAAAGATATTGCGAATCTGGTAGCGAAAAGCTTGGGCAAGAAACGACCGGAGAAAGACGGCCACGTGAATCCGGAGGAAAAAGGGAATTTCGGTCCGCCTAATATAATGTCAGCGTTCTTCCGCCTGTTCGGCTTGGATTCGCAGAAAGTAACAGCGATCGCAGTGAACAGCGTTATATTCCTCGCGCAAATGGTACGTTTCTCTATACTATTTTAGTATCAAACAATCATGAGAGCGCGCGTTCGCAGATAAGCTCGTTGTTCGACTTGAAGACTAAAGGGAATCCTGGCAGGAGTTTAGAAGACGATACATCGTCTTGGGATCCCGCTAAACTTATCACCGAGAGCAAAAACGAGAAGGTGAGTAATGATTTATACAAATTACACTAAGCAATTTTATTTTGTCATCTAAAACAGATTTCTCTTGTTTTAAGATACAGAGATTGATCTCGCAGGCTCACGACGAGAATCTCCCGCGACAGTTGATCGAAAAGGTGGACGGGGCCGATTCCGCTTGCGTCAGGCTGCTGATCTGCAAAACGTCGCCGGTGATAAGAGCTGCGCAGAATTTCCTGAAGAATAAAACCCAGAAGTTGCGGCGTATCACCTCGTGGCTGCCCAGCAGGGACGAGTTCGAGGAAAACAGCGACGAATGCGAAAATATGCACACCGATTGCAGTTTATTTACCTAGCAGTATAAGGATGTATAGGCTATATACTTAAACAATGCTAACAGTTGAATTTGCAAAATTTTAAATCAATTCATGGGTCTTTCGAAAAATTATACGCGTTAAATTATTGATAGATCGATGTACAATATGAGATAAAGAAATTCTAATCTAGACTTTAGTATTTCGCTGAAGAATTGCACTTCGAAAACAGGGATTAGTCATTTGGTCAAGGA
>NW_017180126.1:25245-26206 GCF_001652005.2 Ceratina calcarata
ATCTATGAATAATCGACGCAGGTGTTCTTGACAAGATAAAAGCTGGTTTGGAGTATGCTACGAATTACTTGGAGACGGCCAAAGATATCGCGAATCTGGTAGCGAAAAGCTTGGGCAAGAAACGACCGGAGAAAGACGGCCACGTGAATCCGGAGGAAAAAGGGAATTTCGGTCCGCCTAATATAATGTCAGCGTTCTTCCGCCTGTTCGGCTTGGATTCGCAGAAAGTAACAGCGATCGCAGTGAACAGCGTTATATTCCTCGCGCAAATGGTACGTTTCTCTATACTATTTTAGTATCAAACAATCATGAGAGCGCGCGTTCGCAGATAAGCTCGTTGTTCGACTTGAAGACTAAAGGGAATCCTGGCAGGAGTTTAGAAGACGATACATCGTCTTGGGATCCCGCTAAACTTATCACCGAGAGCAAAAACGAGAAGGTGAGTAATGATTTATACAAATTACACTAAGCAATTTTATTTTGTCATCTAAAACAGATTTCTCTTGTTTTAAGATACAGAGATTGATCTCGCAGGCTCACGACGAGAATCTCCCGCGACAGTTGATCGAAAAGGTGGACGGGGCCGATTCCGCTTGCGTCAGGCTGCTGATCTGCAAAACGTCGCCGGTGATAAGAGCTGCGCAGAATTTCCTGAAGAATAAAACCCAGAAGTTGCGGCGTATCACCTCGTGGCTGCCCAGCAGGGACGAGTTCGAGGAAAACAGCGACGAATGCGAAAATATGCACACCGATTGCAGTTTATTTACCTAGCAGTATAAGGATGTATAGGCTATATACTTAAACAATGCTAACTGTTGAATTTGCAAAATTTTAAATCAATTCATGGGTCTTTCGAAAAATTATACGCGTTAAATTATTGATAGATCGATGTACAATATGAGATAAAGAAATTCTAATCTAGACTTTAGTATTTCGCTGAAGAATTGCACTTCGAAAACAG
>NW_017180127.1:0-579 GCF_001652005.2 Ceratina calcarata
ATAGAATTATTGCATGAATGGTTTTCTAGTAACATTTCCAGGTTGTTCCTATGAATTTCTTATGGAGAACTATGGATCTATGGACTGAGTGCAGGGAATTTTGGTGCACAGGCCCTGTCTAGGGATTCGACGAAAAGAAGATTGGAAATAAAGACCAGGGGCTCACGTAATGTTAAGCTTAGCTGGTTGAACACGGGTCAAATATACCGCACGATTGACGCATTTGGTCCCCTTCAACCAGCTGTAGTTGGCATTAGACTTCGACCCCAGGTCGTCCTGCTCAGAAGACATCCAATAGTGAAAAATAGTGAAGTGCAGTGAATTAGTTAAAAACCATATTAAAAAACAGTCGATTCAAGGACTGTTAAGTCAAAGTGCAAATGACTGTCGACTCATTCACATGAAGTTGTACACTTAGTGAAAGGAGTAAATCACGTTATGTTGGTATTTAATAAAATTTACTAGGTTCCAACGATTTTATAGCAAAATAATACTAGAATTTGATAGATTAGGCAGTTCTAGTTACTTTGTGATTAAATTTACCATTTTTAAACTAAATAATGTTTAAATCAGAAATAC
>NW_017180128.1:0-579 GCF_001652005.2 Ceratina calcarata
ATATAAGGATTGTACATGCAGATAGAAATAATATAGGGATTGTATAGATAGACATAATATAAGGATTGCATAGATACAAATAATAGAAGGAAAGCTTTCCTTTTGAAGTGCTGTGGGGGCTAATATTTGGGAACACAGGCTCGTATAAAGAATTCTATTCGGAGACTTTCCTTTCGTCGAAGAAAGGGGAAAAACTTGTAAGTGGATTAGAGAACGGAGAGACGTCGAATGAGAAGTTTCGAACTCGTGGAGAGAAACAGTGGGAGGACGTTCTCTATAGCAGCCTGGCATAAATTTCAGTGGCTGGATATTGAAAATTTCAACCCCCAACCTACCAGTGAAAGGAGAACAGTCACAGCTCTTTGTCATTCTTTAGACTTACAATCTCCCATTTGCAATTTAAAATCCGACGTTCGATTATAGACACGATATTTCATGTAATTGTTATAGTACCGACTCCAAAGTTTCATAGACCGATTAACAGAATAAATGACGTAACGTAACTGATCCTTAATTAATTGCATAAGAAATCTTTAAATGAGATAGAATTTTTCATTTACGTACCACAAAGGTATTGAA
>NW_017180129.1:0-579 GCF_001652005.2 Ceratina calcarata
ATGCTGTAATCTTCAATGGTATGAAAGTTCGGAGGAAGACATATTTCGTTGTCTATGATTTTTGGGAAAGAAAGAGGGAATTGGGGTCTTTTAACTATCGGGGTCGCGAAAACGGTCTTACTCGCGTGTGTTAAAATTTAAAGTTTCTTTTTATTCTTTAACAAAAACGGTGTTTTCTCCCCCTTGCTTTGGAATGATTCTTGGATGATCAGAGGTAGGCTCTTACTACGCTTCCTGACCTTTGGTAATGGGAGTTATGTTCTTTATATGTTCCTATTTCGCAATACTCTGTTCACCTTGTTCTCCTTATTTTCCTTTTTGTTTTCAGTTTGTTTGTCCTGCGGGGTTTCAGTCTTCGTCTGCTGTTCCGATTATCGTCACACGGAGGTCGTGCAGCGTGTCTTCTCATGCTAATTGTATATCAGGGGAGGGGGCTTCCTCATTTGTTAATAATAGTGGGTATGAAAGAGTTTTATTTGAGAGTGTGTAATGTCTGATTTGTTGGTTCTTTCTCTATCTGTCTTCCTTTCTTATATTAGTTATGTGATCCAGTTTGGGTGAGGGGACGGTTTCCGGTTC
>NW_017180130.1:0-579 GCF_001652005.2 Ceratina calcarata
GCCTGCTTTTTAGCGAGCTCTTTCTGCCCATTTTGCGAAATAGTGGAATAAGGATCCGGACCCATAGCCGAAGAGCTCATACAGATTGCTCTGTGAAACAGGTTTGTGGACATCGGCGACACCATGTGCAGCATTATACTGAAACTTCCGGCGCTGTCACCCACCAAGGTAACGGAGTTCGGATTGCCACCGAACGCGCCGATATTCCTTTGAACCCAACGAAAAGCTGCAACCTGGTCCTTCAGGCCCATGTTGCCTGGCAGCAAGCTGTCACCGGTACTTAGGAAACCTAAGACAAATCGGTAGCGTTTTAAAATCTGCACCGGTTTCGATTCATTACTGATTCAATCACCTAACGCTCCGAGACGATAATTGATCGTGACCAAGACGATGTCTTGATCCATTATGTATTGCGGTCCCCACAGAACACTCTGGCCCGAGAAACTGTAAAACCCGCCCGGATGTATGAATATCATAACCGGCCTCGACACGTTCTCCGTTTTGCTCGGCAACTGGAAAATTGACGCCCGGAAATTCGTGTGATCCTTGGAAATATATTTGCCCACTTACCTTAGTAGT
>NW_017180131.1:0-579 GCF_001652005.2 Ceratina calcarata
AAACAGAGCGACCAACCTATACACGTTAAAGAATGCGGTATAGCGTCATTTAAAACCTGGGTGCTTCAAAGGGAGCCCACTGGCCAGCAGAGCGAATAAGTCAACTGTCTGTGTCTCGCTCGGCCGTGCCGGTAGGATCTCTCCCTCACTCCGGCCGGCATTTCGAGTATGCGCAGTTGCCCTATTCGCTCTGCAGGCCCCTTTGAAGCATCCAGCTTTTACACGCTTTTCCCTATACCTCGCAACTTCATGTTTCGGCCCTGCCTTTCCGTGCCGGCGGCAGTGGGAAAGGTCCTTAACACGGTTCTACGTCATAACAATAGTAACAGATCCTTTGAATATTGTACCTGAGTTCTCTCTCACATTAAAGATCGAGTACAGTATTAAGACAGAATACAAGAAATAAACTCGGCTCTCCTCAAGCATAAAGACTATCGAGGAATCCTCCCACTTCTAGTCCTCCTCTTTACTTGGAATCCCGTTTTCCTGGTCCCTAACCGAAATCCCACTCGATTAATTCGGTGTCAGTGTAGTCCCGTAAACCCATATTTTTAACTAATTTTGTGCTCACTGTATAAC
>NW_017180132.1:0-579 GCF_001652005.2 Ceratina calcarata
TATTGTCTCAGGTAATTGAATAAATGATAACTCGTATTGAGTATCGGTTTGGCGAATAGAAAATCATTGTAACCGGAAACTAGGATTGAAAACGAGTGTCGTGAACCGAGACCGTTGCTCGCGGGCTGGAACTAAACGTTCAATCGAGCGCGGCTCGTTTATGAGCCACCTGTGAGCGTCGTGCACGCATCGATAAGCGAATAATCGAAACGGCGCAGCGCCCGTGGATACAAGACAGTAGCTATTGCTATTGACGACAGTTAGAGTCGATTCGCCTGAAAATTAGACCGCAAATAATCAAACCCGTCATCGTCCCGTCCTGCAATTTCATAACTCCGCCATTTCACTCTATTTCAACCATTTTTATATACAGGATGTCTCATTTATTAACCGTTTGAATCTCAAGCAGCGCGATGGAGCTTTTCAGATTTTGTGTCGAAAAATCCCAGTACCCATTTAAAGTATTATTCATACTAACGTGTATGATTGACAATGCTTTTTGTTATCGACGAAATTGATGCTTTATGAAATCCGGTGAACGGTGGAACGAAACAGAATAAAAAAAAAAAAAAAGAGGAA
>NW_017180133.1:0-580 GCF_001652005.2 Ceratina calcarata
CCGATCAAATGGAATAATTTAACGTTAAAATACTTAGAAGTCATGCTGCAAATCTTCAAAATTATTAACAAATTACAAACATCTACTAACCTAGTATTAATAAAACCTACAATCTCTACATCTGGAACAATATACATGGGTCCAGTATGGTTTACAGCATACTCTGTGAGACTTTGACTGTCAAGAGCATCTACTTGATTACATGAGAAAGGCTGAGATCCTGTATAATTTGCTGGCGTTGACGCGACGAAATTGAGTGAGATCGCAACCTGGTCTTGCATATTTCTCCCCACACCCGGGGCATCGTGAACNATATCACCTCACGATTAGCTGTTACTTTATAACTAGTCGATTGGAAGCGAAATTGCACACCATAAGCAGTTTTCTCGTCTCCATCTGCAATTTGATAGTAATAAAATAAAGCTGTCTTCGTCCTCCTTTTTCTTTAACACGTTGGATGATCACCGGTGGCCGGCACTTAACTTGGCAGTGACGCCATGCGGGCCACCGGTGATCGGCGCGCCTAGATTGATAGAAATATATATAATTTAAACAAATGACAATACTTCGCAAAATCGCA
>NW_017180134.1:0-580 GCF_001652005.2 Ceratina calcarata
CTACTATTCCCCTCATGCGTGCTCATGCGCGTTCGCGAAGCTCTTCGCAGCGCTAGCGTGAAAATCAGTGCATATCCCACCAACTATTGGTCCCCACCATGGTCGTGTCGTCCCCACTTTCCGGCCGACCGAAAAAATATGCGCACCCTGCTGAGGGCGAAGAGGACGGCCACCGGAGGGGTTTTAGTGGGTGGAAATCCCACATAACCCTTCCTCCCCTGGGGGNAAAAAAAAGTGTCAGGTTGGGTGATGGTCGGGTTGGTGTCGTGGCGGCGAACAGACGTGCCGCACAGCGGTTCCGCTTTTGAATTTCATTTAAAGAAATACTAAAGACGTGGAGAAAGTGAGAAGTGTCCAAAATTGAAGCGTGAATAGTTAATTTATAAAACGGGCCGATCGTCGAAGTCCGATGGGACTTTAATTTTAAATAATCGAACAAAATAACTCCTAACTGTCAAGTCATGACGTCATGCATAAGTGATACGAACGAGAAACGCTGTCAACTAGGCGCATAGGCTAAGAAAGGGCTAAAGCCGCGTATTCATCTGAGCACGAATGCGAACGAGGCAAGGCGAGGCCG
>NW_017180135.1:0-579 GCF_001652005.2 Ceratina calcarata
ATTCACTGGTCAAAATCCTGAAAAAACTACCTAATAAATGTTCTACAGGAATAGACGGAATTCCCACAATTGCATTGAAACACCTCCCGGTTTCGGTAGTCGAATCGTTAGCCGTTTTATTTAATAATGCGATAAACATTAATTACTTTCCTAAAATTTGGAAAAATGCCAAGGTCATCGCAATATTAAAAAAATCGAGAGATCCCACAAACCCAGCCAGTTATAGGCCAATAAGTTTAACGCCTAATTTGAGTACAGTAATTGAAGACATTGTCAATGTAAAAATTTCTAAAATTTGTCTGGAACATAACGTAATCCCTGAAACGCAGTTTGGGTTCAAAGCTAAGCATTCTACAATACATGCAATTCACAGATTCATCTCTGACGTTAATGATAGCATATGTGACCGTAATCTTGTAGGAGCGGCACTATTAGATCTTGAGAAGGTTTTTGACTCCGTATGGATCAACGGTTTAATTTTTCGTCTTATAAAAAAGAAATTCCCTAATCATCTGTTACGATTGATATGGGACATGATCACTAGCAAAACCTTCAGGATACATATAGATAATGAGACAT
>NW_017180136.1:0-2079 GCF_001652005.2 Ceratina calcarata
GCATCCCATTCCGAGCCAAAATAATCCCACCCAACGCACCCACCTTTCCGAGTGCTAACTCATACCTTATAATATGCATAATAGACAACAGACTAATAATCACAGACCTACACAATAACAAAATCAAAACACTAGATTATAATAGCGACCATAAAGCTCTTCTCTTCACCGTCAAGCTACACGACCCCGTCACACCGATTGACCCATCTTATAAACACCGCTACAATTTCAAAAAGGCGAAATGGGATAAATTTATAAGAAAACTAGAATCTAAATTTGAGATAGACATACCTGATAATAGAAACCTATCAGAATGCGAGATCGTGTCTTATATTAAACAATTAGAAAACACCATCACCGATACATACAAAGACACAATACCTAAATATAAACCTACGAACACAATACTTAATTACACAAACCACAAAATCAGAAGCCTACATAAATACAAATCCTTCCTGATAACAACCCTAAATAAATCATATAGAAAAGGGCATAACTCAATGTACAGCCCGGACATACTCAAGCACCTCATAGGTAAAATTAACATATCACTGAAGAACCTATACCAAAGGTCGTACAATAAATTCTGGGAAGCACAGCACAAAAGGATCGACCACAGGGACCCCGAGTCATTCTTCCCACTTATTAATAGATTCTTCCGCCCTAAAAGTCCCCCAACAATAGACCACATCTCCATCAATACTAAGCATACAAACATACTCGAGCGGAGTAAATGCATCGTAAACTCACTCCCATTAAACGACAACAACTGCACCATACACACACCGGTCGACATAATTAACACAATAGGAACCTACTTCGAAACCATCAACTCACCCAGATACATCAACACCAACACACCTCTTAAAACTATGATTGATAATAAAATTAACTCCCTAACCGAATCATACAAAAACAACAATGTCAATAACGCAACAATCACTAATTTCTCATCCACCAACCCAGCGTCCAACCCCCTCACAATTCAAGACAGTATATCATTCCACTGCACCACCCGTGTCGAACGAATTTTCCGACGACTACCAAATAAATCATCCTCCGGCCTCGATAACATACCACCAATAGTACTTAAAAATCTCCCGAGCACAATAATTAGAGCCTACACCATAATTTTCAACAACTGCTTAAATAACAGAATTTTCCCAGACACCTGGAAAACCGCAAAAATTCTTCCAATACCCAAGAAAAACAAACCGCCCGACGACGTCACAAGCTACCGACCTATAAGTCTCACCCCTGCCATCAGTAAAGTTTATGAAGCCATCATAAACAACACAATCACACACTACACCCGGAAAAACGAAATCATTCCAGATAATCAATTTGGCTTTAAGCACAAGCACTCCACCACCCACGCTCTACACAAACTCCTGAATGATATCAACTTGCATCTACATAAAGAGGAAGTAGTCTGCGCATGCCTAGTCGATCTAGAACGAGCATTTGACTCGGTATGGATCAACGGTCTCTTATACAAATTACTTCAATTAAAATTCCCGCAAGACATCATACAACTAATATGGCACATGTTGCAAAACAGGAAATTTAGAACTTGGAACGGCGAATGCCTTTCATCTATCACTTTCGACATAACTGAGGGACTGATGCAAGGCACCGTCAATTCACCAATACTATTTAACATATATACCCATAGCATACCAAACTTATTTAACATCAACAAAAATAATAACACCCACTCAATTGCATATGCCGACGACCTAATTATCCTTACAGCGGACAAAAACGCCAAAATAGCCCAAAGCAAACTAGAAACATTAGTCAACAAAATCAGCAAAGTATACATGCAATGGAACCTGCGCATAAATCCATCCAAGTGCGAAACAATAATATTCCATAAACCGCTACGATTCATCACGAAATCTAAACGCTCTGACATAAAAAATTTCAATATTAATTTAACAAACGAAAACAACATAACACACAAGATAACCAACAAAAAACAAGTTAAATACCTAGGAGTTCAACTCGACTACCTACTTAAAATGAACGACCACCACACCATTCAATTAAACAAAGCAATAAACGCCTTCAGGG
>NW_017180136.1:3155-9119 GCF_001652005.2 Ceratina calcarata
ATAAGACCCCCATAACCGTAAAATTAACGACCGTCCCCGACAACGACCTGCCCACTGGCCCGGACAAACACACCATATAACTGATAACCATAGCCGCGCTAACACACACTACCGCATACTTGTAAATACTTGTAAATATGTAAATAATGTAAACAGTGTAAATATGTAAATAAAATGTATATACCCCCCAGCATCCCACCTCATCCCACAAAACGTTAACGGTTTTTTAAACGCTCCCAGCGCTTTTTTTTTTCCGTAAAAAGCATACCGAGGGAAACAGGACGGATTAGTCCAGACCGCCACTTTTTACTGATCTCCCCACTTACTCACCTATATGGCTCAAATACGCATATGTACTCATTATGTATTTGCTCATACCCTTAATGTTATGGTTTTTGTATTATTTATTTGCACCATGTTACGTTTTCCATTATTGTAAATTTTTGAAGCAAATAAATCATATTCAAAAAAAAAAAAAAAGGTTCGATTCCCCGCATTCTGAGCGCAACGGTCGAAGTGGAAGGACGTGTGTGCCTCCGCTCCGCGCGAGAGAACCTTCTTTCAGAGTGTTATTTTTTTTGCGTTCTCTCTCGCAATATTTATTAGATAGTCTTTCCATCAGTATTGTGTTATGATATAATTGTGGGTATCGTAATTGTGGAGTGCCGCGTATTTGTTCGCAACTCGTTTGCGCACAATTAACGCCGCAAACTTAGTGGAAATTGATAGTTCGGCCCACGTGGCTTCGTGCAATGAAGAGAGTTCGGGCATTTCGTGCCCAAAGAAAGTGCAGCCTGTGCCTGTCTTACATCTAAATAATACAAATTCAACCATTAATATGGATGCCATAATCCATAACGAATCAGTGGAAGATGGTTTGATTGATATGGAAGGCGAATGCAGCGGGATAATACAGTCATCGCAGCCCAGCCAAGAATCTTCCAGGCAGAGACGTGTCACAATTCCGACTAACCGGCTTTTAGAGATGGCACGAAGAAATAATAATTCTACCACGCTAGAAAACTTATTCAGAAATGCCAAAAAGGAGCTTAAGAGATACGACGCCCCAATAGGGAATTCCGTAATCGCCAGTGAGGCAAAAAAGCGGCCGTTTGCCCATCTAGTTGAAGGAATCGCAGAAGATTCGCATATAAACAACATCCAAGGGGAACAATGGATATCTTCAAAAAGGTTTGTCAGTGGAAAATTCCTTGAGAGGGGCCAACCGGATGCATTGGTACAGGATAACCGCTACTCCATACTTGAGAGCCAGCACGAGGAAGAGCATGACTCACCAGAGCAGGCATTTGAAATTTCGCGACCGTTAAGCAGGGCAACGATTGGCCGCCTGCAAACAAGACTGAACAGGCCTTCTGGCTCACAGCAGCGGTTACCGCATGGACCACTGCGGGCGCCCGGGGAGGACCGGGGATCGCGCAGCATGTCTCCATTGGCGTCGAAAGCTGCCAGATTGACGCTAGGGACCAGCGGCGGAGGAGCGTCACATAGCAACTCGTTTTCGCGACCTGCAACGGCCACGACGGCACAGGGTAATACCAAGCGTACTAAACCGCCCCCGATACTCGCCTCCGCAATCGCGCTTGATAAATTAATATTAGAACTTAAGAAACTGCAGCTAAACAAAACGGACTTTTATGTAAAGCAGTCTGATATCGATAATCAGGTTATTTACACCAGTGATATTAACATTTATAAAAAAGTTCTAGATGGTCTAAGAGTCCGTAATATTAAATTTTTCACATATACGCCCAAAGATCTTAAGTATAAGAATCTAGTGTTAAAAGGAATTCGCGGCAACTTCTCAGAAGAAGACATTAAGACTGAGATTACTGAGCTATGTGTCCCTGATGTAAATATTGTTAAAGTTTCTAAAATCTATTTTAACAAAAATAATAAGGACTCCTTCAACTTCTTAGTCCAACTCACTTGCGACAGTATTATTCAGAATCTGGTCAAAGTTAAGTCCCTAGCTTATCAAAGGGTAAATTGGGAACCGCTACGTAAACGCGACATTTTTCAATGCAAAAATTGTCAGCGACTTGGCCACTCGAGCGCGAACTGCTCAATGGGCTTTAGATGTGTGAAATGTAGCGCTAACCATAAACCGGGTGAATGCGCCCTTCCCAAAGGCACCAAAGATAAGAATATGCTATATTGTGTCAACTGTGAAGAGTTTGGTCACCCCGCTTCCTACAGAGGCTGTCCACTCTTTAGATTCGCTAGAGATCTTAATGCAGCCAAAAGAAACCAAGCACTAGTCACTAATAATACCAGACCTAATAGGATAAACACGATTGGTACAAGAAACAATAGCGCGAATATTGTCAGTAGAGATAGTCTTAAGGAGGCAGCTTCGGTGCCAGCGCAGCTTGCGCATAGCCATCAGGGCATCGATAATGCTTGGTTCCGTGGAATCAGGCCGCCTACTTCGTCAGTACCTCAAGTTGGAACCGACTTCAACGCGCTTTTGGCGGACCTTAAATCCCAAATCATTAACTCAATCCATATCCAATTAAAGAGCCTTTTCGAAATCGTAAATACTAATTCAGACAGGATTAATAAAATCTATATGGCGCTGGAATCTAACAATGGATCATATTACTAACTCACCACTTAACTCTTCCAATAGCCAAGCATCTACGGATTCTGCTATGATTCTCAAAATTTCATCAGTTAATGTAAATTCACTTATAGCTTTGAATAGACGCACTGACCTATTTAATTTTGTTAGCTCCAACAAATTCGACATTGTCTTATTATGCGAAACGAAGCTAAGCCGCCGATATAAAATCCAGTTCGTCGAATACGACCTCATACGAACCGACAGACCGAATAGCCGGAAAGGTGGTGGAACCGCCATTTTAATTAGGAATAGTATTCCATATGAAATCATATATAGCCCTTCCTCCAAAAATAACGAAATAATCGAATACACCATCGTTATAAGACCATAGAGCCTTCGCAAATGAACTCACGCAATTATTCAGTAAGCTTAGGCTTGATTCAGAAGAAAATTTTTATCTTATCGCCGGGGACTTTAATGCACGGCATACAGCCTGGGGTGACTATACTAATAAGAAGAAAGGCATCCTATTAAAAAGGTGGATCGACAATGAAGGAGTTGGTTACAAAGCCAAGATAACTCCCACAACTGAACCCACTTTTCCAACTGCTGGTTCATATCTCGACCTGTGCATATCAGACTGTAGATTACAGATCACTGACACCATACTCGGGAAAATTAAAGTTCTGGACTATAACAGCGACCATAAGGCACTCGCATTCTCTGTCGCCTTAAGTCGTGGGATCCAACTGACTGACCCATCCTCTTCCTTTCGGTACAGCTATAAGAAAACTAAATGGAGCAAACTGCAGGCATACTTATCCACAAACCACAATATCAATATACCAAGTGACAGGAACCTTTCAAACGACGAAATCTGTGACTACCTTTGCCAATTGCAAGAATTGATAGTAAATAGCATTGATAGTGTTGTTCCAAAATTCCAACCCAGGGATAATATGCTGTATTATGTCAATAGAAAAATTTCTTCTTTGCATAAGAACAAGTCATACCTAATTTCTACACTCAATAAATTGTACCGACTTGGCAGATCCAATTCAGTTGTGTCGTGTAGAATTGACTACGTCAAATCTCTTATTAAAATCACAAATATTAATATTAAAGCTGAGTATGCAAGTGCCTACACTAGTTATTGGAATAACCAATTTAAAATTATCAATCACCGCAACCCGGATGCATTCTTCCCAAAAATTAATCGTTTTTTTCGTTCAAAGCCTCAGCTCAATATAGATAAAATTGAAATTAAACAAAATGATGCTGCACTGCTACTGCGTGCCCAATGTAACACTAGCAATATTCCCTTGGATAATGATAAATTTATTATTGAAGAACCTACTGACATATTAAATATCATAGGTGCATATTACGAAAAAATCAATTCGCCAAGATACACGAACCTCGGTACTCAGCACAAAAACCTCGTCGATGGTGCAGTGGCGGAGCTAACTAGTGACTTCGAGCGCAAAACAGCTGAAAACGTCACCATTACCTTATTCCACGCCGGTAATCCAGCCTTCAACCCAGTACAACCCGACAATACGCTCTCATTCTGTTACGTGTCACAAGTTAGATCAATTTTTAAATCACTACCGAACAAAACATCTTCAGGTCTTGATAATATTCCTCCCATAATTCTAAAGCACCTTCCGGATAATCTAATAATGGATTTCACTGTTTTATTTAATAACTGCCTCAATAATAAATTCTATCCCGATGATTGGAAAAAAGCAAAGGTACTGCCTATACTCAAAAAAGGGAAGCCTGAGGTCGAAACTGCTAGCTACCGCCCCATCAGTTTAACCCCGGCCATTAGCAAAGTCTTTGAAGCAGTCATTAATAACTCACTAAAATTACACACAAATCAGAACAGCATCTTGACAGACAACCAGTTTGGATTCCGGTACCAATTATCGACCACCCATGCGCTACATAAAGTAGTTAACGACATTGTCACGCATCTGCACAATAACCGTGTTGTTGGTGCATGCCTTATCGATATTGAAAAGGCCTTTGATTCAGTATGGATATCCGGCTTATTATACATTCTCCATATCCATAAATACCCTCTAGACCTTATTCAGCTATTGTGGAGTATGACCTCCAACCGTAAATTTGTTACATACAACGGTAGCAAAATATCAAGCCTGTCAGTTACTATCACGGAGGGGCTCATGCAAGGCACGGTCAACTCGCCTGAGCTTTTTAACATTTTCACATATAATATTCCAACCCTGTTCAATTTAAATAACGATAATACTCATTCAGCAGCATTTGCGGATGACTTTATAATGCTAGTGGCTGACAAAGATCCCACAATAGTCGAATCTAGGCTGGAGGATCTTGTTAACAAGCTCAACAAACATTACTTATTATGGAATCTGCGCATTAATCCGACCAAATGTGAATCTATACTTTTCCACAAACCACTCAGATTTATCTCGCCTAAAATCCGCGAGGGCATCAAAAACTTCAAAATTAGTATTTTACAGGATAATGACAGCTACACTATTGAGCGAAAAAAGGTAGTAAAGTATTTAGGGGTCCAGTTAGATTATTTACTTAGGTTTAATATACATGTTAAAGTTCAGCTCTCTAAAGCTAAAAATGCATTTAAAGCCCACAGCAGGCTCTTTTTTAACAAATCCCTGTCAACCAGGGCCAAGGTAATATGCTACCTGCTGCTCATCCGCCCCATAATGACTTACGGGATTCCCATTTGGTGGAATATTAGCGCATCAATGATGGAGAAATTAAGAAAATTCGAGCGGACATGCCTCCGTGCCTCGTTATATATTTACCGTAAAGCTGACACCAAATTATTTATTAAAAACAAATACTTGTATAATAAGGCTGATATCCCTCGCATAGACTCCTTCATGATCAAGCTGACGAGAGATTATTATGCCAACCTACAAAACATTGAAAATAGTTATCTGTTTCAATATAAAATTTACGACGAACCGGACTGTATCAGCAGGGCGCGCACGGGCTATCTGCCGCCCCAATCATTTATGTTTTTTGACAGCATTGGCTACATCACATCTCCAGATAATATCCCAATACTATATCATATGTCAAGACACAGTGCCAATAAATCAATAAATCTCTCAATACCGCCGTCCAGAGCAACACTTAAATACTCCACAGTACTGCCCGATTTCGATGTACTCAATAGTTATAAAGATAATGAAGTTTATTGGTGGCTTTATAATAGTTCTCAGCAAAGGGATGAAATTAGACGTAGAGGATATAGGATAGATGATAGCCAGCTAAGCCATTAGATCTAAGCAATCTTATTGTAGTTAGATGTGCAATGTACATTAATATTATCCTTAGGTTTAATTATTTTATTAGTAAGC
>NW_017180136.1:10671-12384 GCF_001652005.2 Ceratina calcarata
GTAATTATTCATTTGAAGTCCCACTTTGTGTAGTCTTTTTACGGAAAATTTGATGATTTATCCGAATTTGAACAAAAATGTTAGACATTCCATTTAAAAAACTGAAGGTGACTGTAATATCTCAATAAAAAAGAAAGGTAATAAAAAACAGACTCGAGCACTGTATGTCCCCTTGGATACCATACAACTTTTGTTTGAAACATTTTTTCGTACGACAAACACCTTACGAGTTATTTGAGGTCGTCATGTTAGGAGACTCACCCTGTATAATACAATATTGGTTCCCTGTTAAAGCCCTTCTAAAATGCTAAATGTTAGAGGCGATTGCTCGTTGTTACCGCACATAACACACGACTTTCAGCGTTGTTACTAACCATGTCCCAGATTATCATCATGAGTTTTTTCGCAAAATGTTCGTTTTCAAGCCTGTATAAAAGTCCATTCAACCAGACCCAACCAAATGCGTTAGCCAAGTCCAAAAAAGCCGCGCCCACCATTCTACTATTCCTCACGCTAAAGATGATATCGTCCAGTAATTTGTGGATCGCGTGTACTGTGGAATGACCGAATTTAAAACCGAATTGGTGGTCTGGGGTTATGTTCTTGTCGCGGCAGATTAGTCTGATTTTTCTATTAATAATTGCTTCGTATACTTTGCTCAGACTCGGGGTCAAACTTATGTGTCTGTAGCTTGAAGGAAGGTTCGGGTCTTTATTTTTCTTTAAAATAGGGATCTCCTTAGCAAGCTTCCAGGACGTCGGAAAATAGCAGTGATTCAACGACTTATTAATTAGTATTAACAGATTAAATATGGTAGTAGTCGTCCCTCCTCGTTTACTGTCCCAGTGATTGCAGCCACTACGCCGTCCTCCGCGGCCGCCAGGATATCTTCCGCGGCTGTATTGTAATTTTTTTTATCAATTTTTGCATCTGAACCAGTAATAAAAATATGCATATATAAATAAATAAATGAATATGTATTTGTATTATACACTATTTTTCAAAATTTTTTGGTGAGGTGCGGCATAAAAAGGTAAAAGATTCGAAAACCGATTTTCTCCATGTTATTTGCGCGATAATGTTGGAAAAGAATTTTGACATTTCCTTTCCTCGATAATCGTATTTCTTTATGTTAAATACTTCTGTACATGTTGGAGCACCATTCCTTCTGTTCCATTCCTTTTGATCTGTTCCATATTATGAATATCAATTTTCTATTTTGGGATATATTTTTTATTTGAGGCAACTATTACTTAATCTGAAATATCGATTAAGTCAAAGTTTAAAGGAAGACATATTCCTTGTCTTATTAAGTTTTTCGTTTCTTCTTTCTTTCCTCCGGTGTATTTGTTTTGTGTTCAATTTTAATCAATTTTGAACACAATATGTGGCGTAAAGTCAATCGCAGCATGCGTGCTATTGGATTTAGATTAAATCTGCCTCGTTCATGCAATTTTGAAAACAGGTGTTCGACCGAATCGTAATTCGTTAACCCAATTGTGTATTTAAAATTTCATAGGTCTTCTTCCTCCATCATTGATTGAAAAATTTTTAAGAAGGCGCGCAACGTTATCGTCAGCTCCTTAAATCATGGAGCTCACTTCATATTCATTTCTCTATTACTGTCTTCTAATTTATGCTGCCTCAAGCTCCAGTGTGCCGACCGTTCCGTAAATTCACATAACGTGTTGTATACAGTGGCTCACGAAAGTA
>NW_017180136.1:13820-15591 GCF_001652005.2 Ceratina calcarata
GTTGTATGTAATTGCGGATATTGATTTCGTGGTAAAACCTTGTAAAAATCTATTAAATTGTGCAAATTTTTCTCGTATTGAAACTTTAGAACTCTGTCGCATCTTAAATCTATTATTAACTCCGGTCGCAAATGTGGGGATACATTCTCGTAATTAACTGAAAATAGAGAAGATATTAAGTCAAAATCATTTTCCATTGTTAAAATATCGCGAAATCTGTCTGTAAATTTGTCGTAAAGTTCACGAAGTACGGTCGGATAATGTTCGTAAGTACTAGCAGTACATACTGATTGTAATTTGGGAAAATGGGTTATATTCCCAGATTGTAAATCTTTTTCCCAAAGATCTAACTTCACCTTGAAAGCCCGTATAGCATCAAATAAATCGATTATTGTCTTCTTTTTGCCTTGTAACCTGACATTTAATATGTTTAAGTGGTCGATGAGATCCGAAAGAAACGCCAAGTCTTTTAACCAATTATTGTCTTTTAATTGAGGAATCGATTTCCCTACCGTTTGCATAAAAATTTTTATTTCTTCCCTAAGTTTAAAAAATCTGTCTAAAGCTTTTCCTCTACTAAGCCACCGTATTTCAGTAAAATATGGCAGCTCACCATATTCTGAATCTAATCACTGCAGGAATGTTTTGAACTGGACTTGTTTCAACCCGTGATTGCGAATGAAGTTAATAGTTTGCACTACAACGGTCATTACAGACTCAAAACTTAATCGTTCTTGCGGATAAATTTTCTTTATGCACTATACAATGCACCGCAATGATATTGTGAGGAAAATCATTGATGGTGCTCCATCAGTTGCTACTGACACCAAATTGTGCCAGTCTAAATTGTGGTCGTTAATCGATTGTTTCACGCATGCCATGATATCTTCTCCTTTTGTCCCTTTCATATCGCAGAAGTCTAACAATTCTTCAACAATATTCATATCAATGTCCACCCCGCGAATAAAAATAGACAATTTTGGTGTGCCTGATATATCTGTGCTTTCATCGAGAGCTAACGAATGCGCCACAAACTTCTTCGAACATTCACTCAATTGCTCCATCATGTTTTCTGCAATTTCCCGTATACGACGGGAAATTGTAGATCTCGATAAGCTGATGGCTTCTACTTTCTTTATGTTGTGGATTTTTGGGCTTTCCGCAAGCCTCCCCGATGGACGGGGTCGGATAGCTAAAAACAGTACGTGATTACGACACAAAACATTTATTCGGAGCTAATCAGCTCGTTGTTAAAATACACTGTGTGCATGAACAATTAACAAGTAACAACGTTTCGCCAATTAAATCATGGTCTAAAGAACGTGAACAATGGCGGCCAAGTCGTGCGTCGCAGAAACCGTGTTCTGCACGTGGCCGTTACACGAATTCAAACCCTGAATTCTTGTACGCGTGATCTCTGCACTAAGTCGTGATCTATCGATCAAACCAATACTATTTATCGTACGCGTGGTCAGTTCTACGATTATATTAATCGAGAACGAAAGTGCCGCAAGCGGAAAACGCGAGTGAACTACGGCACGTCTTTATTACGTAATGGTGCTTAACGGACTCATGCCGGTCTGTCGCCGATCGGCAGTTTCTTGGTTCTTCTTACTGGCGGCGCTGTCGATGCGCGATCGGAAAGGCATCGACTTTGCACCTTCGAGATTATTCTCGAACAGGCATGGGCAAAAGTGTCGCTTGCGCGACACTCGAGCTTAGGTGGGGACGCGTGATATATATATAACATACAAGCGCGTAACTACATTTG
>NW_017180136.1:16959-17907 GCF_001652005.2 Ceratina calcarata
CTCTACTTGTGTCTTTGAGTATATTATGTACAATAATTATATTTTATCCACCTGCCAATCGATGGACCCAGCCTCCGAATTAAAATAAGTGCTGTACACGTCCCTTATTCTAAAAGTCTCTCTCGTGGCCTGGCCTCCTTGGTGTTGTAAATGTACCAGCGAGTTAGAACTTTGTACAGAAGAATTTTTTGTACAATTATCACTTCCTGCAGACGTATTGTCTCCCGTGTCACGCAATTTCATAATAAAATTGTGCAAAATGCACGCCGCAGCAACGATATTATTTGCTTTCATTCTTCGATGAAAAATTCGAAAGCGTTGAGTGAGAATACCGAACGCGTTTTCAACGACACGCCGGGCTCGTGATAAGCGATAATTGAATATGCGCTTCTCATCTGTGAGTTGCGACCCCGGATATGGCCGCATTAAATAAGTTTTCAGGGGGAATGCCTCGTCCCCGACAATCACGTGCGGAACTTGTATATTAGAATGAGGCAATTTTCTGTCTCCCGGAACATTCATCGATTGTTCTTGCAGTGTGCGACCGAGAGTAGAATTTGCAAATATACCTCCGTCGCTACTTTTCGCGCACGCGCCAAGATCAATACATATAAATCTGTACTTCGCATCGACGACTGCAAGTAGCTTCAAGTCTAGTAAGTAGTTCTAGCAAAATGTCTTCTTATAATTAAAAAATTGGGAGCCACTGTTGTGGGGTGCTTCAATGACGATGTGTTTCCCGTCAATGACTCCAATGCAATTGGGAAATTGCCACATTTCAGAAAACTCCTTGGCAATTTGTGCTCACATTTGCTCCGTTGGTTGCGGAATCATTTCGGCCAATAAATATGTGACAATTTGTCTACACGTATCCATGACTATATTGTATACGATCGTGTGTCCTAGGCGATAACTGAATGAAATAGTTTTCAAAGAATCGCCTGTCGT
>NW_017180137.1:0-579 GCF_001652005.2 Ceratina calcarata
TTGTTACATAGTAGTTGAAACTCATAAATAAGTAACTTAGTTATTTTGTAAATCCCGCAATTCCATAGTATGTATTTGCATTATATTTTCTTATTCGTACACACTAAAAGGCACAATATAGCTACCAATACTTCAACGTGGTTACAAAAGTAAACCTTCTAGGACTGTGTGTGTATATGTGTGTGAAAAAATATTGAGAGTTCATTGATAATACTTTATCCGTTTGATCTGATATTAAAAATGAATAAATAACAATAATTACAACTATTTCATGTTCAGTGTTTGCAGAATCTATCAATTGATTTGCATACCAATGCATCGAATACTATTATTTTATATACACGTTAGTACAGATACTTGATACGGTAACAAATCGATGTCGTCAATTATTCGTAGTAAGTATTCTTCATTAAAAAAAGACATAAGAAATATGATAAGCAAAATGTATACATACACATAAAAGTAATTACCCATATATAGTTAACCAAAAGAAAAGATATTTCTAATTGCCTTCGGGCCGCTACCACGCCCCTTGATTCTCCTTTTATACTGTAAACGTTGTATATGCATTCGTTATGC
>NW_017180138.1:0-580 GCF_001652005.2 Ceratina calcarata
GTTGTCACAACTGAACTGTTTGGTTGAAAACTGTCCACTTTCAAAAACGCGCCCGGTATTTATTTGGGTCCTAAGACCCGCCTTCTCCCTCGCTATCGATCAACGCCGTCGATCGCCGGGAACCGCGTTCTCCCTTTCTATAATCAACCCCGAGGAAGGTGTCGAATCTCTCGGTCGATAACTGCCCTTTTCTCGGACTCCCACGTCCCGGCGGAGTCCGCACCAATCTCCTGCCTTCTAACATCCCCAAACACTTAGGCCCGAAACATCGCGCGGCCCACGGCCCGAACTGGACCNTTGTCCAAGCAATTAAAGCATACATGATTCGTTCGCACTACTCGCCACCTATCTTTAAGCGCAAGCCTCTCGAAACTTCTACACTTCTCAATACTGTGATCCCTGCGATTACAATTCATACAATTGTCTCTCGTACTCATCCCCCTTTCATCCTGATTCTTCCTACTTATATCATGCAACGCGTATGCTCCTCTCTCACGGTAACGTGTGTTTTGACGCGGATCTTTTACTTCTGCAGCATCGAGAGTGACAACGCCCGAAGATATTCTCATTTCTGCCTCCT
>NW_017180139.1:0-579 GCF_001652005.2 Ceratina calcarata
ATCGTAGCTTGTAATTCATTTATTTCCTCGCGAACGTTAATAACTGACTCCCTCAGCTCCGATACGTCCTCGTTAACGTTCAACCGGAGCTGTTCGACCGTTTGTAAAATTTCTCCTTTGTCCCGGTTCACGCGTTCCTCAATTGTTTTAAGAATTGACTGTTCGAGGTATTTATTATTTTCCGAAACTACGCGAGTGACACCGTCTAGTGCTTCCTTATTTGCCTCTTGTATAAGCGCGGCTATGGCTTCGAGCGTTATGCTTGAATTCGAATCGGGCGACGGGTTTATGTTATTACGCGTTTTTGCCTGAGCCGCCTGTACGCTGGGTACGGTTGCCACGTCGGAGGTCACCGGATCGACGGTTACGTTTATCGGCGGTTGTGGCGACGACCTTGTAACTCGCGATCTAACGACAATGGCCTCGCCCGTTTCGCTCGCACGGTCTTCTACGTCCGTAGAATCATCCGGATTCGTGTTCGCGCGTTTCCTGGCTCTCGTCTTGTTCATTTTTTATTCTAAATTTGATTTCCTCTCAATCGAGTCCCCGGTTCGGGCGCCAATTTGTAACCGAATACCT
>NW_017180140.1:0-579 GCF_001652005.2 Ceratina calcarata
AGACATTCATGTTTGAAAAAGAGTTTTCATTCGATTAAAGGATGAAACAAAATTTCGTCAGTGAAGATCTTTTTCCCATGTCTCTTCTCAAAACATTTATTTCCTTAGTCGTGTTTTAACAATGTTTTCACAATATCCGTTGTAAAACGTAGAATAATAAAACTGACAATGTGTTCATTGTAAAAATTCGTGTAACAGTGCATCGCAGTATTTAGAATACGAACGAAGAAGGAATTGTAATAACGAAAGAGTTAGGATACAAAATATAAATTCTAGTTTGTACCTAAAGAATATATTTTCAACAGAGGTGAGCGAACACTCGATCATGGGTCAGGAACAGTTCGGGTCGGGTTCCGAATGTATCTTCTAGTTCGCCATTGTTGAAATTTGCGGAAATGTTTGAATACTCGAAAATATCGGGTTTCTCGAAAATATCGGATGTCTCGAAAATGTCGGACATCCGAAAATTTCTGGATGATGTGGAATAATTGAATTCTTGAGAATTTCATACTCCCTTGATTTTATTATCGTAGCACATTGTCGTCGCACGTTGTTATTAGAAATTGTCCTATAAAATCA
>NW_017180141.1:0-579 GCF_001652005.2 Ceratina calcarata
AGAATACAAGTTTTGTCTAAAGTAAGTCAAGATAGGAAATTCTAAAACAGATGATTGGATCATACTTATTATATAATTTTTTAATCTTTGATGGATGAGAAACAAAAACAATAAAAGCTCTATCTAAAGTGCATCAAGATAGAAAATAGATGCTTGAACACTACTATTACAAAAATTGTCTTCTCTGTATGAAAATTTGAAATTTCTAATCTATTGACAATCTGAAGTTAGTCACTCAACATCAGTGATCTACTCAGAGTTCTTCTGTACGAAAAATCTGTAAAAATATGTATTAAAAAAGATGAATTTTGATTATTATTCTTTACATACTAACAACATATTGTATATAAAACTGTATATGATCCAGTATAAATAACTCAATACTTTTTATTTAGGAAACAGTTACCTTAAATAATACAACTTAGAAACAAACTAAACTTGTTATCCATTTAGAATTTCAATACGTTTTCTATTTGTGCAAATATTATTAATTGCAAAATGCCTAAAGTATTAAGATTTCAGAATTTATGCATACTTGCATAATATGAATCAATAAACACTGTAGATACAATATTTAAT
>NW_017180142.1:0-579 GCF_001652005.2 Ceratina calcarata
ACCATATATTCTACTTGGAATTGTTTTCAATGCATCAATAAGTGGTTGAAAGTAAGCTGAAGTTTCCAATTTAAATCTTTCATCACTTATCATGTAACAATTTCCTTTAATACGACTCTTTGGTTGAAAAAATTGCTGTGGTGACATAGGATTAATACGATCAATCTGTTGTTTAAATTGTTTATTCTTCTTGTCAGAATTATTTCGAAACTTTGTTTCGAAAATAGCATACTTTGATGAATTCTGATTAAATGATTTATTGACTTCGGGTGGCCTATTTTCATTTATTTTCATACTGCTAGTGCTAGAAAAAACCTTACTACTACTGCAAGAAACATTGCTAGTAGATGACAAATTGGCACCTATATTTCCAAAGCTAGATAAATTCTTTTTCGCCTGTGCTTCCTTTTTACGTTGTAGTGCTAATAAACGCTTTCTCTCTACTTCTTCTTGAGAATAACTCATGTCTGTAAAATTTTTATGTTTAATTAATGATTGGATTTTAAACATATTTGTGGCTTGATATAGAAAGTCTGAATGTCATATTTGTGCAGAAATCAGATAAATCCAGTACTGAAT
>NW_017180144.1:0-579 GCF_001652005.2 Ceratina calcarata
ACTTAATTCATTGGGTGTTTTTATATAATCTTACTATTATACTTGTACATATGAAAAGAAAGTGTTTATTTATGTATTAGCAAAAATCTCAAGAACGATTGAAGTATTTAGAACGTTGGGGCAACAGCTCCTCAGTACTCTTTGGAGTGTCATAAGATATATTTGTAAAGCAAACAACATTATTATGGATGGAGAAAGAGTGAAAATATGCTCTTACCTTCTCGTTAATATTTGTTTAACGCGATGAAATATTCAAGAAAGTTTTCCTTCAAAGTAGTAGGTAATCAATTTCTTGAAACTGAAATTGTCGATTTTGCGAAATTCACGCCTTACTGGAGCGAGACATGTTTTTACGTGTTCCTTGACATTTTTCAAGTTTGATAAGTTTGGTTTTCGTCCACAAAAGTTATCCATAAAAGTTTTATCCCAATCGTCCACTAAGAGGATGAAAACATGTAAAATGTATATTTATAAATCCTCAATATCTTTGGAGTTCTATGACTTGGCAAGTTTGTAAATATTTCATGAACATCTATTCTAGAGATCTTAAATACCTAATACACAATAATTAGTGTGGGC
>NW_017180145.1:0-579 GCF_001652005.2 Ceratina calcarata
GCTTCTAGCTTTCTGCAAGCATCTCCGTCTCTCTCACCGGGTTCTCTCCTATCCGTCTTTCCTTTCTCGCCAAGTCTCATTCATTAAGCCTCAAGAACGGTCTCGCAATCTCCATAGGGTCGTCAGTAGACGTGTACACGACGCGCCGTTTGTTCTCCTCTGAAACTCGAGATGTCCTCCTTGGATAACACGCCGCGGCCGTCACCGCTCGCACAAACACCCACCCACGATGATACGCGTATACCTACGACGCACACTACGAAGAGACCCCGCTTCGTTGCTCGAAACACCACCCCGGCCGCCCATCGCTAGACGAACGACGTAATAAAGTCTACCGGGCAAGATAATGAAAGCTTGCCAGCCGTGACCTACGACCGCGACAAAGAGCATCGCGGCCCTTGACTCTTACCGAGAAAAACTTTTCCCATACGTATTGCAATTTCCTCTTTAAAATTGATTACATCAAGCCAACCGAGACAGTAAATAAATGGACAGCTCGCTGAAGCTTTTTATCATATTTAAAATATATCATTCCCATAATGATTAATATATGTAGTTCTTATATTTGAATCAAGAATC
>NW_017180146.1:0-579 GCF_001652005.2 Ceratina calcarata
AAACCGCTGTTCAATGGACACTTAAAGATGAAAAAGCTCTTGATTTAATTATATTAAGTTTGCACAAAACTCAGTTCAATCACATTAAGCGAGCCGAGACTTCTTTAGAGGCATGGGAAGCATTGAGAAATGTGTATGAATCGAAAGGACCTATGCGACAATGCATTCTGTTTAAGCAACTGTACAGAATGAAGAAAGAGAAGAATCAAAGTATGGCACAATATGTGGACGAATTTATTCACAAAGTAGAACAGCTTACAGAAGCAGGAATCAAATTACCTGAAACAGTGATACCAATTATGCTATTGACATCGCTGCCTATTCAATACGAAACATTTTGTATAGCTATCGAATCAAGAGAAACGATGCCCACCTTAGATGAACTAAAGGTAAAACTATTGGAGGAAGAGATACGAAAAACAGACAACGATTTAACAAAAGATGTTAACAAAGAGACAGCGTTGTTGTCAAATAAGATAAATTTTCAAGAGAAGAAACCACAAAAAGAATCGCCTCAGAAGCAAAGGCCTGAAAATACCTATAATAGGAGAAATAATGAAAAATGTTACATATGCGGTA
>NW_017180147.1:0-579 GCF_001652005.2 Ceratina calcarata
GATGTTGACAAAATCCGACCATCCCAGCGTCGGAACAGCGAACTTTTGGAAAAAAATTTCGTTTTTTGTCAATAACTCCCAAACCGTTCGAGATACGAGAAAATTGCATTAGACCTTTTTTATAGAGGACGACGAGATCTACAATTTCCATACAAAATTTTCTCGCTAGCATCAATATTTAGCGAGTTATTGATGAAAAACTGATTTTTCGTTTTTCGTCAATAACTCGTAAACTATTAACGCTAGCGAAAACTTGTTGTACAGAAATTATAGATCTCGTCGTCCTCTACAAAAAAGATCTGATGCAATTTTTCCGTATCTCGAACGGTTTGGGAGTTATTGGCAAAAAACGAAAATTTCGCAAAATTTGAAGGGGTACCCCTTGGAAAAATCTCGGAAAAATCGAAAAATTTTTTTTTGTGAAAATATCGAAAGATATCGAAATATATTCTAAAGGACGTAAAAAATTTCAGATTTTTTAGACTTACATTGCCTCAAGTCAGTTGTTTCTTCCAACTTCGCATGTGCACACCAAATACCAGAAAGTTTTCTTTGGGTTACTGCTGATTACCATAAGAG
>NW_017180148.1:0-578 GCF_001652005.2 Ceratina calcarata
CGTGTTAACGACGAATCGGCCGAACAACACATGGATACGGCGGAGGGATCAAGTCAAAGAAACGTTGACCAGGCGCCCGCACCGGAACAATGTCACCAGCCTGCTGACCAGCACCTGGTATGCGACACCTTGGGTCGATGGTCAATAGCAACTCTAGCTGCACCACTACAGCCGTACTACACAGCCGGTCCCCAGTTAAAATTCGAAGACGCAGCCAACAGACTAACATCGGACTCGCCCCCTCGACCACCAATCCCCCATGCCGATAATAAAAAATTAGGGGCCGATCTCGGAAGGGTTGACCACGACGACGGCCAGTGCGTCGTTCCATGCCCGGCACCCGGGCGGATAACCGGGCATTAGCATGCCGGAGACGCGATCGCAACTCTCCACATTCATCGAAATCGAGACCCCGATCGGGAAACCCTTCGGGAACAATGATCGCCCGAACTTCCTCTAATAAACCAAGACGCGTTCCACAGCTCGAACTTACAGCAGCCTGGAAAAAGAGAACACCACACATATGATCAACTGGCACAGAGTCACCCTCCCAAGTATATAAACAGATTAATAAATAA
>NW_017180149.1:0-578 GCF_001652005.2 Ceratina calcarata
ATGCTGCTCTTGATGTGGGCACGGGAATAGCTGTAATAACAAGTGAACATAATAATAGCAGGAGAAACCGGGAATCAGCCTGGATGTCGAACAAACGGGCGTACCTGCTGAACAATCGAAGCAAGGATGAGAAACCAACATTGATGAACACGGAGCACGATTTGAATTTGCGCACGATCAAATTAGTCATCGATCGGAATTCAAACACTGCTCACAGTGTTTCCAAAAAACTTGACCTGACATGACAACAGCCACGTTTCACACGGTACGAATCGATAAAAGGGTTAAGTGATCGACAAACAATGACTGAGTCACGGTTAAGCGAAGCTACCTGAGAAGGGGTTCCCGCACCCGATGAGACCACCAGGTATGGAAACAATGAGAATGAATATGGCCTGTCAACAGTCGGCCATATTGCGTTATCAAACTGCGGGAAAGATTGAAGCACGATTAAGTTTCATACCAATCGGACAGTAAGTAATTCAGCATCTAAAAAATGGTAAACGTATCGTTCATAGACAACGATATTACAAGACCTGAAATGAATCCATGGACACTGCGGTTATGAACCGACGTTG
>NW_017180150.1:0-578 GCF_001652005.2 Ceratina calcarata
TAATCAAGACCCATTGGAAAATTTTTTCGGCCAAATAAGGCAACACCGGGTCCGGAATAACTCTATTAATTGTCCGCAATTTGAATTGTCGTACAAGATGTTGACTATGAACGTCACCAGTGCACATTCCATAGGTAGCAACTGCGAAATAATATTCAACAGGTGTCTTGTACGACTGGAAAAGCAGCTAAAATTCGAAACTGCAGAAAGTTCATCGGAAACCTCGACCATAATAGAAAATCCTAATATCCATAAAAAAATTCATAATTTACAATGCAGTTTCAACAAAACAATACCTATGCACATTTTAAAAGACATTAGTCGATTTTTACATTTTAATGTTAGAAAAAAATTTAAATGCTCCATTTGCGAACTACATATATTTAAAGAGAAGACGCTAAACGATCACTTTTTACGAAAATGTTGTTTAAAATTACGTCAGAAACCTCCCATTTCAATATCTTACACTAGTTTTGGGATACCATGTATATGAGGATATGCTTAAAAAAATGAAGGTCTCATATGCGGCGCAAGTTTTCAGTCCTACAGTGGCCGTGGCCGTAAATATTATGGCCCGA
>NW_017180151.1:0-578 GCF_001652005.2 Ceratina calcarata
ACGAGGTTAGAATCGCACGCGCACGACGCGCGAGAATGACGATCCGTGCACGACACTTGTTGATTCCGCACTGTCAAGAAGACCACTGCACCCGTATGCGCGCAAACATGTCGTCATTTAGGCAAACACGAGCTTTCGAACCTTGTCTCGTATTCTCTTTCACTCTTATGAAAACATACAACTTACAACATTATCAATTTCTCCCTCTCTCCCTTGTTCTCACCGATGACGATGGCGTTTCGTTTCAACTTTTACAATCTTCGTCGTCCGTTTTCGATTGGAACAACTTGGACGACGCGGTACGCGGTACGTAGGTATCGTTTAGTCGTTGACGCGAAAGATACGCAGCAGGAGAGACAGAGAAAGAGGAATCGACGAATCGACGATGATAAGATGGAAAAAACAGAGACGAAACGTTAGCTGATACGCGAGCCGAAAATGCAAATGAAAAATAAAAACTAGGAAACGTTCTTACTTTCGTGCGAGATCTCACCACAGACACTGAACGACTGAACAAACGAACCACACACCGGCTGAGTCCCGTGCAAACTGGCAACCTCGGAGTTGGGTACAGAACA
>NW_017180152.1:0-578 GCF_001652005.2 Ceratina calcarata
CCGTCCAGAGCAACACTTAAATACTCCACTGTACTACCTGATTGCGATGTACTCAATAGTTATAAAGAAAATGAAGTTTATTGGTGGCTTTATAATAGCTCGCAGCAAAGAGATGAAGTTAGACGCAGAGGGTACAGGATAGGTGATAGTCAGCTTAGTCCTTAGTTCTGTGCAATCTTAATGTAGTTAGATGTGCAATGTGTATTAGTATTATCCCTAGGTTTATTTGTTTTATTAGTAAGCCTTGTGTTTGGTTAGCGTTAATATCTTTATTTCTTAGTATTTTATCATAGTTTCTTTCGGTGTTATTGTTTCGTAGGTTTTTCTTTTATCTTTTCCTATGCGTTCAACCAAGATATTGTTAGCATTATGTGACGGATTTGTCAAAACGCTTTATTACTTCTTATGGTCTTTTAACGGACGCTAGTATTTAAGGCTAAAGTGCGAGATGCCCACATTTGGGACATGTACTTTACGCAGACGAAGTATCGTTATGTTATCGAGCAGGTTTTTCTTCATGCGTTATTTGCGCTTGTATATATTTCTGTTGTTGTAACCAAAGCAAATAAAAAAAAAAA
>NW_017180153.1:0-578 GCF_001652005.2 Ceratina calcarata
CAAGTACTATAAGCAATCAGAGCAAATCTTCTCATTTTGCAAAAATCAATTTAATTGACAATTTCATTTTAAATATGACACGCTTTGATATTTAAACCAAAAATTAAAATTTCAGCCGTCAACCATTCAGACATTACGGCAATTTTCTCAATTCGTTTGATCAGTTAATAATAATTTTATTAAATTGATACAACGCGCATTTAATTTAAATTAAACGAGAATGTGTGCCATTGTTTCAAATTGCATTATACGTATCGGAAAATGATTGACAGATGCGTCGTTTATAATATTATTGTATCGTTTATTGTTCTTCGCATGTACACAACGTTGCATTCCAATTAATACTCACAGTCAGAATAGAATTAATGTGCTTTTGCATAGTCATTCATGCGATGGTAATGAATATTCACCAGATGCAACTTACATTGCAACGCCAAGATGCGTGCATGTTTTGAAAGGCCATTAAATCTCTTAAAAGGATATTTATTAAAAACTAACGAATTTACGTTAATTTTTATATAAATGCACAATTTGTGATAAATTATTTTTTCTTTAATACTGCTCCCTTCAAGCACCGT
>NW_017180154.1:0-578 GCF_001652005.2 Ceratina calcarata
GAAAAAGTGTTAGACGAGAAGAGAGACGATTCTGTAAGTGTTTCTGAAAACAATTTCCTTTGGCAAAATGCAAAGTGAGACGTGGTTTTTAAATTATTAAAGAAAAACGCTGACCAATGAGAGCGCGTGTAAGGCCTCCGCTGACCAATGGCCGAGCGTCGCGATCCGAGCCAACCTAACCGTGACTAGGCGCGGGCCCTACTCGTGCTCTAATTGGTCAGTGTTTTTCATTAATAATTTAAAAACCATGGCTCACTTTGCATTTTACCAAAGGAAATTGTTGTTCAGAAACACCTCTCTTGGGCTATAACACTTTTTCTGGGACACCTTGCATGCGTGTACGAAGTATCGAGATTATATCGATGGGTTTAAGTAATACTAATTCTGTCGGTCATTATTATACAACTTCAGGCTATGAAAACCAGAAGCCTGTTACTATTTCCAACAACAACAACGTATTTTTCAAGTATCTGCACTAATTTATAACGCAAATGGATCTAGTATTGGAAATTGACACAATTAGCATGACCTCTCGTGGCGAGCAGTAGAACTAGACGAAGCCATGCGCAGAACGATGA
>NW_017180155.1:0-578 GCF_001652005.2 Ceratina calcarata
TATATTTATGTTGTCCTAGTGGAGTATTAAGAGTGTACAAAATTTCAAAAAAATCTGTGACCCGAACGTCGTTTTGTCTCCTTGTAAGCTGAAGTTGAGCCGAGGATTTCAACACATTTGAAGGGATTCCCGTTGGCTCCCATTTTAAAACTGATCACTATACCTCGTACATTCTCTTTTTCTTTTTTTCTTTTCAAGCCTGTTTTTTACTGCTCTAAGTATATGTATTATCTGTATGATAATATGCAAGGAAGCATGCACATAAAGCTTTTGTCTCGACAACTCTTAGAGTGCTCTTAGAGCACGATACGAAATGAATATGGCGCGAAATCACGCGAAATGAATGTCCGAAACAAGTAACAGACGCTCAAATGTATACAAGCCTAACATTTTAACAAGTCCCAAAAATTCAGTTACATTTTCGAATTGAAAACTATTCCATGATATGAATTGTAAATTACTTCAACAGTCAATTACTCTCAATGACTTTAGAACGTAAGGCATAAGGCTGAAGAATAAAGTACTAACCCTTTGCACTCGAGACATTTCGGAGCATTTTTGCTGAATTCCTTAGCTCT
>NW_017180156.1:0-668 GCF_001652005.2 Ceratina calcarata
AAGCGGAGAGGAACAAAAGTCCGGTGTGGACTTATTACTACACTTACAGGGCCAACCGTAGTGCCAGTGAACTTTTTAGTGGCGGTTCGACTAGAAATATGGGTAACATTTTATACAATGAATTGGAACAGTAAATTATAATCATATGATAAATCGTACTTTAATTTCTTGCATTTAGGCGTATGTCACTGCGATGATTTTTTCCTTTGGTCTAACCCAGCGAAGTCAAACGATAAGAAAATGCAGCAAATATTATCTGACATTTATTTATCATTCGTTATTCAAGGGTAAATGAATAGGATTTTTCTTGAATATCCAGATAATTATGTTATTACATGTTTACAGTAACTACTTCTTACGTTTCAGTGAACCACACGTTAATGGCGTTGAGTGGCAGCCACTTGATCCCAATAAAACGAGATTTCAATATCTCCGTATATCTAGCCCGAGAAACATAAGTATGGATAGTCGTAGCAATGTTGGACATGAAGACTTTTGGAATACAATTAATTTCGATGAAAACAAAATTTCCCCCACAACTTAACACTTCGTTACTAAAATTTTTGTTTGTAGTATGTATTGTCATGTATGTGAGCGTGCGTGCCGACATCTTCACTATAGTGCGGTCACTACATGTAGGTATGTGTGAACAGTATAGAGCATTAAGA
>NW_017180156.1:2089-2719 GCF_001652005.2 Ceratina calcarata
TTACACATAATTATGTTATTATAAACGTAGAACCTCCAAAACATAACATGTATCTCTAGTATGTAGCACAAAATGCTGTTGTTAATAAGTACTCTTTTTCAATTACGTTACATAAAATGAGCTTGCGTCGAAATTCTGTTTTGATTTACAACCCGATGTCTTTGATCTCGATTTTGACATTTTTTAGGAATAGTATTCTCTTCTGTCAGCAGAAATAATCATCTTCACATTTTTAATTGTAATAATGTCTAACTTTGAAAACTGTACATCTATGGCATAAATATAATTTGATAAAAAACTGATTGTAAGTGCGTTCCCCCTTCCACCGAAGACGACAAAGCTACGTCTTAAGCATCTGCCAAATTTTAGTTTTTAAGTTAGTTGTAGCAAGTATCTCAGCTAGGTATCATTTCGATAGAGAACTGATGACAAAATAAATACTTTGAAAATCCAACGAATCATACTACTTAATCTTTCGGGAACCTGTCGTGCACGTTTCCGTGCATACTCGACCCCACAACACCAGATATCAGTCATTCTTCAATTTAATAGTTAGTCATATAAGGTTTAAGGTTGCATGAGTCGTAAAATCTCTAGCAAAAATTTCAGAAACATGATAGAATGCATTAT
>NW_017180156.1:3585-4047 GCF_001652005.2 Ceratina calcarata
TTCAACTGTACTTTATATATATCTCAATTACAAGGTAATAAAAACATTATGAAAATATTTTCCTTTTCTACTATAATCAACATAAAATATTCTATATATCAAATCTTTAATTGGAAATATTTCATTGTTCCTAATATTCAAGATGATTATAGTCTTCATGGTATAAATATAAAATCTGGAAGATTAGACCAAAAGTCAGTTCTCGAAGTACTTCAAGATACGGTACCTGATAGTACATTGATCTTAATATGTGGCACTCGTGAGTTCAATAGTTCTGTTGAACAATGGGTAAAATCCATGAATTATTGTCATGCATACATATTTCAATAGAAGATTTCTAAATCGTATTATTTAATGTAGCATGATATATTTTCTCGGCAATTGGGGCATGAACCATATATATGATCAAATACAACATGGTTTCCAGCAATTGTTTGTAACCACTGTAAAAAATCAAATAAT
>NW_017180156.1:4252-4479 GCF_001652005.2 Ceratina calcarata
TCAATTATCCATAAAAGAATTGTATATGATAATTATTACAGAAACTGATCCCAAAAGTAACACGAGAATTCTGATTGATCCTGGACAGCATGTTATGTTACATTTATATGATACTACCAAACCGTACACACCAATTTCTTTTACAGAAAGCACTATCGAGTTCTTAATTAGGCTTTATCCTGGTGGGAAATTTAGCACATATTTAAAAAATATAGAAATAGGTGATA
>NW_017180156.1:4514-8703 GCF_001652005.2 Ceratina calcarata
GTAAACTAGCTATCTTTAAGGCAGAAGAGAATTATAAAAGTTACTCACAATTATTAACTGTAAATAACTCAAGAATGTTGATACTTTATTTGTGTTGCACTTCAAATCTTTCACCGTTTCATTAAACTCTGTACCACGGAAAAATGTGATTTCTTTGCCAAATTCGATTTCTGCATCGTGTAACGACGGATAACTAGGTGCAACCAGTTTTAGTTTAATTCGAATATTTCCTTCAGGATTGATTGGAACTTTCAAAAATCCTCGCCATATAAACGGTCTTTCAGAAATTAATATCATCTCTTGATGTAACTTAATAATAGATTCATAATCGTTGGTAATCATTATGATGAATTCATAACTTATGATTTTCGTTAGGTACAAACAGGTACAAATTATTTATTATTTACATCATACATTATATAGACATGTATGTATATGTATACAATTTCAGGGGTATAATATCGATATCAAACATCCAGAACTCCGATATAAATCGAGCTTTTATAGCAAAATGTTGTTAATGTTGCCTGTATGAAAGATGTGTTTTCTCTCTTCATTAGATACAGACTAAAAATTACCTTACACAATCTAATAAAATGATACTCTGTTTTGTTTCTTATGTTATCGAAATTATAATAGCCGAATTGCTGATTTGGTCCCAAAGTAGGTTGTAGACCGCGATGGCGCTACGATACCAGCACCCCTTCTCTTGCAGAACTGTCAAATCGAGAAACGTTGTTTGTATACGAAAGTTTTATCAGTTCGCAGCCACACAAAGTACGATCCGGGGATTTTGAACAAGTGAACAAGATCAGGTTCGTACTCACCCGTGTCTACTTCTACAATGGAATTGTACCATTGTTCTTTCACGGGCCCATATGAACCTCACAAACGAACGGAAATGCTGTACCAGCTCGATGTAACCGGCGCTGCTTCTACATTTCTGTCAATTTTTCCTTGTCTCTTTACCATTTTCCTCGGCCTTCATTTTTATTTCATATTTTCTCTTGTCACCGCATCAAAAGACGAAACTAATGCTCTCTCGTCTTGCATGAAATAGGCACCGAGACGAAAATTTCTCATTGTATGCAGAATTCGTTTTAGACTATGCCATGTCGGTTTTACCCTATTTCTCTTAACCTAACTGGAAGGAATACATAATCGCACGATCAGTTTTCGGAGATATAGTTCTTTGAAATAAAATTAAGATGGGAATACAGTTCATTTATCCAGGATATAATTATTCTAAAGTGTAATTGGTAATCCAGCCTAGTTGTGGATACTTGTATTAAAACCTTTTAACTTGTGAATCCTCGTTCAGAACACTGTCACAGTTTTGTTCGACGTATATTTCTGATAGAAAAATATGTACTGTTCACATTTGCTTAAAGTAGGTCTTCTTGAATTATATATTTCTAAGGCATGAAACATTTTTATTTAAAAGACGATCTTGTTTTTGGTACTCGTGACATTTCGTGATATCATTGTTAGTGTTCTATGAGAACAATTGTTGCATTGTTTCAAACTAATTGTTGAATGAAACGTGTTTAATCTCAATTTTTATGCAACATTACATTCATTAACTATTTAATGCATAAGAATAAATTTAGACTCTATTAAGTATATAAATAAGACATTCAGTTCTGCAAATATCCTAATGATAAATTATTTTAACATAGTCAAGATTTATTATAATTTTTCTAGGATGAATCGTACAATGGATGAGAAGGAAGAATTGGTCAAGAAGTCCTTATTTAGTTTCGTCAGAAAGGAAGTACCCACTGCCCAATTAAGGTAACAATTGACAGAAGAAATGCGAATGTTTTCCTGAATTTAAAAATGTGTTATTTATAAAGATTTTCTTTTCTAGTTTAATAGATGATATCGTCTTGAGCTATGTGGTTAGTATGGTAGAAAGAAGTGCACTTGAGGAAGACTTGGATGTAGATGAATTATGTGAAATGGTATCTGCTTGTCTTCCTGAATTTTCTACTATCAAAAAAGAAGCAGTGTCCAAATGGCTGTTGGATGTAGAAAGTAAATTACGGCAAGAGACTAAAGAAAATGAAAATTGCCAACCTCAAGATCCTTTGAGTCACCTTAGCTTATCAGCTCTGTTACCTCAGAGTAATCAGAGAATGAGAGTCCATCATCTCTCAGAAACAAGTGATGCTGGAAGCGATTCCAGTGGAGAATATTTCTCAGAAGTAAGTCTAACAGATATACATATCGTCTTCGTTGTTCAATAAATTAAGTAAATTTTAAAATATCATTGTTCTTTCCTCTTCAGGAATCATCGTGGAATCAAGTAGCATTACTGCAAGAGATGTTTCCAGCTGCGAGTCCAGCAGAAGCTAGACATTGCTTGGCAGTAGCTGGAGGTGATTTAGCAAAGGCAGCACAACTTGCTCTCCATAGACAGGAAGCAGGACAGAGTATCGTTAGTAATCTTACATTTTTAACTGTAAGTATCAATCTATGATATACGTTTCTCTCAAAATTTACCTCCCACTCAGTATTGCAAAATCATTATTTATAATATTAATCCACTCACGTTTTGTCTACGTACAGTCAATTCAAGAGTATTAACATGCATACACGTGCACGTACAATTTTCATAGTAGAGAATCAGTTAACTAATGATTATGAGTTAAACGACATAAAATAGCGTAATTATCTTGCGCAGCCGAACGGTCGTAACAAGGCCAGAGTAAACGACGAGGAACTGAAGTCGCGTATTATCGCGCGGTATAGTTACGTCGATAGGGACGATGATTCGCGCGAGCATCGTCCGGTCGCTCCGAAGACGGAACCAAAAAAATTAGTGCGTTACCTAGACAACAAGATCGTTAGTGTAAAGGGCGAACGCTATACCGAAGTGCGACGAGGTGGTGAAGAGGAAGACGGGAACGAAGGTGGTAGAAAAAGGGGTCATTGCCGGCCGTAACCAGTCCCTTTGCCTCCACCCCCTGATCCACCCCCTTGGAGGCATCTGATTTCGAATTAAAGCTTTCACTTAGATTCTCTCTTATCTTGCTTATAGAGAAACATGGACAGGGTGTTGAATTTCTATATACTTACAGCACTGTCAATTTTGTTCCTTTTTTTAGTTGGATTTGTCTCATCCACAGTCACTTTTATTGATTTTAGAAGTGTAACTTTTTTTAATATGTGGTATTATCCTTATTGTGATCCGACGCGAGAGATTTCTAGCATTTTACATTAATTGTGGTATGTGCGATGTACCGTTCACGATATAAAGAATTGTAAAGATTTCTTTTGCACTCTTTACGGTACATCGCTTATATCATATTTCTATTATTACTACTATACGCAGTATAAGTACCTGTTAACGTATAATATTTAATTTACGTTTGTAGCTTTTTGCTTTTTGTCGGGTATATAATGGTCACGAAGTGAATTTTTTTTTAACACTTTAAATGATTTTTTACGGCAGTAACGTCAATTAAATATAAAACTTGTTACATTTTTTTAATTTATACATGTATTTTTTATTTTTTGTGATCATTTTCATTCGTTTCTTAATAAACGAATGATTATTTATTGAACGAAGAGTGACCAGTATAAACTCGTTACTTTAACTTGAAAATCAGTACAATCAGTACAATGTAAAATCAATACAATGATTTTCGATCATTTTAGCTTTCATTTTTACGTGCATATACTCATTCATTTTCTGGTATCAAAATAATATGCACACATTATTTATTAAGTGTACTGCGTGTCTCACATTTCCAATGAACACTGATTATGCATTATTATTATTATGAAGTCAGTGACACGTTCTGATATTTCCTCAAGTAGATTAAAATTGTGTATATTTTATAATGTTAACGATAAGATCAAATCCGTTATTTGGTTTTTGAAATGTTATCAAAACCGAGAGTGAAAAATATCTCTATGTCATTATCCTTCTATCTCTCTTTCTCTCTTTTACTATGTATGTAATAAAACTACATTTAAGACGGCAAGGAAAAAAGATAAATGATACATCTTTGCGAGGAAGAATCAATATTTCTTGCAAGAGAAAGCACTAAAAATAAAATGATATATAAAAAAATTTTAGGAATTTTTATGTGCACATTTATTTGAAAAATTGGAGAAACTCCAAGTAAATAATTATTCTAAGCATGCATATAGTAATAACATTATTGTCTATATATTATAA
>NW_017180156.1:8724-17621 GCF_001652005.2 Ceratina calcarata
GGATTCGTGAAAACTTTAATACAATATTAGTTGTAAAAAGAACATTTGCGTGCATACTGTCAAATCATTTGGTAGTGCGGGTCGGATGAAAATAATCATGAAATTATAGATTTCGGACACGGTCGTATGGTGTATGCGACCGTGTTTGCGGATGATAAATTGTAGTATACGTATTAGGTAGGCAAAACAAGAAAATATATATATATATAAAAATATTATATGTACATGTATGTACTAGATATGAAAGCGGGATAAAAAAATTGCTTACCGCGCCATATAATTTACCAGTATTACTATTGTTATTGCTATTATTGCAAACTTTAAAGCGTAGACAGATATATTCATCGAAATTCTAGGATATTAAACAGAATCGGGTGATTTCTGTACGTAAACTTTCCACAATGCATATATTATATGTATATCTAAAATATGCTAAAGTGCGTGGTTTGACAATGAACTCATAGAAACACCAACATTTTCATTATCGTATATTGTATCGTAATTTTACAGATTGCTATCGACGCGAGTATCGAAATTTTTATTTGGGGCCCATTGTTACACTGCTTTTTATCACTGTGGTATTTCCTTCGTCATTTTTTTATTCTTTTTTATTAAACTGAACACCTGTGTGTACGTGTGTGATTTTCCTATAAATATATACTTTTTATTTTATTTAGGACTTATTGGCTTTAATAAAAAAGAACAACATGAAAGAAGTGTATATGTATAAATGCATTCGAACAAGTTTCACTGTTGGGGCGGTTCTTGCCATAGATCATTTATAACAATAATATAGACAAATAGTACTGTTTCGAATAATTGTGATTAATAAACGATGAACATAATTGTATTTCGCTGTAAACTAAATGTACTCTACTGCCGATTAATCTCAGACAGAACCGACGTTGCTGTAAGATATTCGAAAGTACGTGTAATAGAGTAAGATAGCAGTATATATTAAAAAAGATAATAAACGGAAAAAAGATACAAAATGTGAAAAAAAAGAAAAAATAGTAGGATAAGCAATTAATATGAAATGAGACACCTTAGTTTTCTGTATGTCCTCCTATTTGATATACGTATGTATCCTTTTCATCGGCAATATTAGTCACACACGTTCTTTGTTTATTGCAATTTCTTATTGAACATTCTAAAAGTATCACGTAAAAGTTGGAAGATTTATCAATGCATTTATATACAATCCTTTTTTTGTAAGTGATTGATATTGTTTAAAACGATAGTTCTGTGACTCATTTCGTTGACCATCGCAGTTACGAAGTACTAAATGGTGATGCAAAATATATTGTTAATTAGATTTAAATAGAGAATACTATTTTCGTCATCTATCATTCCATTTTATGCAGAATTCATGTACGTATTAATTTAATTTTATTTATACGAAGTTCTATTACAGCCAAAAATAAATATTACACTGGACAGTTTTCAAATGTAACACCAAAAATATGTTTTCTCGTGGCAATAATTAATGAACTCCGGGGCCTTAAAACGTATTTCTCCATATTATTAATCTTGGAACAAACTACAAAAACAAGAAATAATTTCATTCGTTTTGCCTCATATCTCCCATGAAACTGCATTTTTATTCAAAATTAATGGAATGTTTTCTTTTATGTAAATGAAAAAAGTGAGATATGGAAAATTCTTTTAGACATTAGGTATAGCAGCACGTTTTAAATATTCTATAATGAACAAGTACCATGTATTTATCTCAATAATGCTTTCTCTAAAAAATATCTTTGCACGAAGGGGGTGGAAAACGTTCAATCGTTTGTGACTTACACGCGTTGAAAAGTTTGTGAACAGCCGTGTTATCCACCGAAAAGTATAGAAACTTCTTTGGTTTTAATAATAATCGACTTTTTAATCCGTCGAGCCATTTGCCACTTAACATAACATCTGTATATCTATATATGAATATAACATTAATAACACCTAATAGGAACAAATGTCTCAATTTATATATTTTCTTCGCTAAGAGATTTTTAAAACGCAATAAATACATACATATAGCTACATTAATAGGCGAAAACATAAATCGAATCAATTTCCTTTTTTATTACGATATACCACGCTTATTATCTTTTTATTGCGTTAATACGTCCTTCTTGTATGAGGTAATTAATAGTTGAACTAGTTAGATTTTCATATGAAGCAACATATGTCCTTTATTCGTAAAACGAATTACATTGCTTTTTTTAAATCGTATAGTAAATAAATAAAATCGTTCACATTTCATTGTTATAATTATCCTTGTAAAAATTAAATGAAGGTACGTAAGTGGACTCGTATGTGATACATACTTTGATGTATCGCGAGTGTAACGTTTTCTTGATAATTAAGTATACGAATACGTAGATGTATATATATATAAAAAAAGAATAACAGAACAAGCCTCGCTTTTCTTTAACTTGAGTAATTGCCTGATAAGCATGATTTCATGGAGAACATGATTAAATCGAAATTCGATTCACGTATATAAATATAAAAATCTATCGTTTCGAGAATATTTGTCTATCTGTTCATACATTCGTTGACATTAATAAATACATTTCTGTTCTACTGTTAACAATTTATTTTCTTGCCTTCTACCTCCTATAATCCGTTGACTATTTAAAAAAAAGCGAGTTGTGATTATACTGCAAAGTAAATCGCGGGAATAAGAAGTTGTAATTATTGTTACAACTTCTTCTAAGGTATCTGGTTTTTATCGAAAATTATGCCGAGGAGTTTTATCAATGTGTCCAGAAAAAATTTATAGACGATTTCTTCGGAATTCATTTTATGATATGAGATTGTATTACAGTTATTGTTCTACAGTAACATATTATACTATGATTCTGTGAAATCCTGAATTGTTGAAAATTAACATGATCATTATATACAAAACGGATTTTTCATAATAAATTATTGTAAATACACGTAATGTGATGCGCAATCACTCGCAATCAGTAACAGAAACTTTGTTCCATAAAATCATCTACGAACTTTCCTTCACTAGATTGTCCAAGTATTTTCCGCGAGAGCGTTTAATAAAAACCAGATCTTCGTTTGAATTTGAATGATGATACAAAATGAACAATGAAATATCATTACCTATAATGTAAAGTTCGAATTTCAAATGGCGGTAGAAAGATATTTTATTTCTTCTTTTTTCTAGGTTTATCTTGTGGTGCTGGTAGATTTTCTTGTTTTCGTTTGGACGCGGGTTTTGCGCCAATGCCACCACCTTTCTTCTTTCTTTCCTGTCTCTCGCGTTCCTCCAATTCCTGATTCTCACGTTCTATCAAAGTGATCAACGTGTTGCATCGCCGTTGCAATTCCAAAGCTGTGCGCGATTTCACAAACCAGTCAAAACGGAATTGAGGCGCAGATCTGACTGTCGCGCGGAGCTCCTCGTACACGTTTTCTTTGTCGAATCCCAGTTTATGCAACATACAAACCAGAAATCGATCCTCTTCCTCGGTATAATTCTTACCCTTGTTCGTACCGTAAGCTATCCTTAACTGATGGAAAGGAGCACGGTATCTCGCCATTTTAGCATCCAAAGCTTTTTTGATTCCGGCTCGTCTCTGTATTTTCGCTTCCCCTCGTTCGATCTGTGCCATTACCCTGTCTATATCCTGCAATTCGTGGCAACGTTCCCAAAAGACTGCCGAATATTCCATCACCTCTTCCGGAGTTTTTCCTTCTACCTCCTTGGCTATGTTTTCAATATCATCCCGCCCGTACTTCTCGTTAGCCTTTATGAATTGGTTGAAGTCCCTCTTCGTCCAGTTGGTGAAGCCCTGAGTGAGCAGTTTTTCTTTTTCTACGACCTCTTCATCCGTTAACGGCTGAGCTTCGTCGATTTTACGTTGTTCTTCCTTTTGAAGTCTGGCAGCATCCGAACCGAGTTCCGGATTTTTCGGTACTTTGTACCCCACAGTCTGTCGGAAATAGTATATCTCTTGATCGAGTAATTCGAATAGCCTCGGCGGGAAAAACTGGAAGTCCTGGACGATTGGTTGCTTCGGAGGTCTGGGTGCCTTCGGAGCTTTTGGCTCGGACACTCTGAGAGCTTCTCTGAAGTAAGCATCCACCGCATAATTGGCTTTACGTTCACGTTTCGGTGGTTCTATCCAGTTCCCGATTCCGAGGATCTTTTGTTTCTCGCGGTAGTCTTCGCCTTCGAACTGATAGACGGAATCCGTAGGTGCATCCACGGTAAAATTACGTAAAGACGACTCGCCTAAACTCTCTAACTTCTGTTTCATTTCCTCAGTTTTGGCTTCTCCCTTCTGAAGAATCGTGTCTATGTCCTCGTCCGTGATAGCGCTATCCTTCGACGCGAATACCTCATTTGCGCCGTGCCTGATCATATTCAACATCTCGTCTTTGTTCAACGCGGTCTGCTTCGCGTCTACTAAACGTCCCTGTTGAATGACCAGCTTATCTAAACGCAGCTTAACTTCCGCGCGTTCCACGATCTTCTCTTCCACGGTGTTTTCGGTGATAAACCTGAATACTCGGACTTGTTTCTGTTGACCTATACGATGGGCTCGATCCATGGCTTGTAAATCCATCTGCGGATTCCAATCGGAATCATAAATAATAACTACATCGGCCGTTGCTAAATTAATACCTAAACCTCCGGCGCGTGTTGATAACATAAAAATGAACTTCTCGCTTCCTGGCGCGTTGTACTCGTTAATTTGACGCTGTCGATCCTCGTGCGCTGTGTTACCATCTAAACGGCAATATTGAAAACCTCTCCAATGGCAGTAATCTTCTAAGATATCTAACATTCTAGTCATTTGACTAAATATAAGAACTCGGGAGTCTTGCTGCTGCAATTTTGGCAACAATTTGTCTAAGATTACCATTTTACCACAGTTATAAACGAGATGTTCGTCGGTCGTGTAAGGTGGTCCAGGTTCTGCGCCATCAAACAAATACGGATGATTGCAACACTTTCGCAACTGCATCAAAATGTTTTGCAATCTCATCTTCTCGATCTTTCCAGCTCCGTTCACTATGTCTATGTCTTTCATGAGTACTTTCGTGTACCATTCTCTCTGCATTTTACTGAGACCGATATACACTTTGATCTCCTTCTTAGGCTTAAGCCCTTTTTCTACTTCTGATTTCAAACGTCTTAAGAGGAATGGTCGAAGAACGGCGTGTAACCTTTCAACTAGTGAATTATCACCTAAGAAACTGTTAGTGTTGAACCAAGAATCAAAATCGTCCGAACTGTTAAACACATCAGGTAATAGAAAATTGAGCAAAGACCACAGTTCGTGAAGGTTATTTTGTAAAGGCGTTCCTGTGAGTAAAAGACGATTAGCTGTTTTAAATTCTCTCAATATCTCTGATAATTTCGACTTCTCATTTTTTATTCTGTGAGCCTCGTCGATCACCATGTAACGCCAGTTGAACTTCTTAAAGACTGACTTCTCTTTTATCACCATTTCGTACGATGTTACGCAAACATCCCATTCGCCAGGCATCATAACATCTCTGATGAAGGTGTTCCTGGTTTCTGCGTCTCCTATGAGACAAACTGCTCTCAAAGTTGGGCACCATTTCTTGAATTCGTTCATCCAATTGGCCAAGGTGGACTTCGGAACGATGACTATGTGTGGACCAGGAATGCTTCTGAAGTGCTTCATGTAACCAAGTAGTGAAATAGTCTGCAGGGTTTTCCCGAGACCCATCTCATCCGCCAAAATACCATTGATGCCATTCTCGTAGAGTGATATCATCCAATTTAAACCTCGTATTTGATAATCTCGTAACTCACCGGATTTGATGTAGTGCGGCGACGATTCGAAACGCGTGGTCGGCGCGACACTGGCATTACTTTCTGCCAATAACTCCTCGTCCTCCTCCTGTTCCGTTTTACGGTGTCTATGATCACCGGAATCGGTTTTCACTGGGGTCTCCGGTGGTTGATGCTTCCTGGGTCTGCCTTTCATTTTCAACGGGCTCCCTGCTTTGTCCTTCTGATTGTTCGTCATGAAATGGGAGAATATCTCGGTCTGTTTTAACAGGTAGTCAAATCGCTTGCTCCGATCGGTCTCGAGTTTCGTTTCAAAGTCACCACCTCGGGACGACGTGGTCTCCGCCGAGGAACCGTTCGAATTGTCTCCCGTATCCCCTGTGTCGGCATTTTCGTCTGCCTTCGACATTTCGGCTGACTTCCTTATATACCTTACGCGAGCACGAAGAGAACTTCAGTTAATAAAACATGTAAGATAACGTGTGCTCGATTTAGTGACGATTATTCGTGTTCTGCGACCGGTCTTCGCTTCTGACATTCACAAACGCACAACACCAATCGCCGCCATATTGAATCGCGTTATCCCTCCAAAAGTGCATCACTGACACCATCTATAAGCGTCTGTCGCGCGGCAATACTTAACTACACTTTAAATATATCACAAAAGAGATTCCATCGTGTTGAATGTTGAATGAAATATATAATTGCAGAGAAATTGAAATTCTTTCGTATGATAATGATAGAGCATTTTGCTATTCTACATTCTAAATATTGCTTTTCCTAGCAAATCTGTTTTCTATTCAATCAATATCACATCGTATGATATCAAATTAGAAAATTTAATTATTTTTATATTTTTATTTACATTAAGAACAGGACGACGATCTAATTACATTTTTTTCTCAGTAACCATACCGCGTGGTTGTATAATACGGGATTATAAAGTACTTGGTCACCGGTCGATTATTCTTGACGCATAATTGGGAACCTAATATAGAATAGAAACTTGTAGAGATAAGAACACTGCTCTTACCAGAAATTGATCTCCTCATATCGATATTGTTTCCTAGACGACAGAACCCCGCGAAACGGCAACAAACGGTACACTTGACGTGGCGTACTACGATACTCAAGTTAATCAATTCGCTTTCCCTTAGTTTCCACATAGTACTGATCGCAAACAATTAAAATCTTCGATTCGATTCTTGTCGGGCTTGTTCTTAGTTCTTGTATTTAAAAAAATGTCTGTCGCTGAACAATCGATTTCCGGACAGGAAATCATTGTGCCACCGAATCTGCCGCTGATCTTGAAGGAATTTTGTAAGGCGGCTATTCGAACGCAACCGTACGATCTGCTCAAGTGGTCCAGTTCGTATTTCCGAGCTCTAGCTAACGGGGAGGAACCACCAACGAAATTAAGATTGGAATATCCACCTCCGAGTACAGCTTCCGGTTTGACCCTCGGTTTCCTCAGGATTTTACTTCGACAGTTTGGTGGTACATGAATAATTATTTTCGTAATAACACTTTTAGATATTGAACCATTTGGTCAATATTCCTTTCCTCTAGAACAATGTCATACTTCATATTTCTATACGATAGATTATAACAAATCGTTACCAGTGGAAACAATTTTACGAGGATGGGACTGCTTGTGCCTCGATCGTCGGGATTTGAACCTGATCCTGATGATCGGAAAATTTCGACGAAAGTGTCAAGTGAAAAAGTTTCTGGCGATCGCTGTGGGACTTCTAGGCTCCAGTCTCTTCGAAACTATGGTCATGATCTGCGAACTGTTCACTCGTGAACCCGAAGGCGGGTCTGCTATGGTTCCTGTCACATTCTTTCTGGAGATATACGGGTATATAATATGTATATGTTTTCTGTTTTTTACCTTTGTTTTTCATTTAATAATAAATCCTATAGATATCTAGCAGGGCTTCGTTGCGACGGAAGTGAAAGAGATCCCGCGGAAGATCCGACAGAATTCATTGTGTGCGATTCCGAGTTTTTGATAAATCAAGAATCGAACGAAGAAAGGTCTTTTCTAGATCGTGTTTGTTCGGTCGCGAGTCAGGACACGGAAGCTGATGTGAATTTAGACTTGGAATTGGTATCCAAAGAAGACGTCGATTCTTCACGAAGTAAATTCATTCAGGAACGATTTCTTCTTTTAAATTTAATTATTAGATTGTGGATTATGATTTATGTATTAAAATATAAAAGAATTCCTATTTAGAATTCAATTTCTGAATTGATATTACAAATATTTTATCTTACATAAATTGTGCAGTTGAATAATTAATGAGAAGTATCTGTTTTCACAGCCGACACAACCACGCAATTAAGCAATAGTTATACTGGACGGAAGAAAATGGTCGGGAATGAAGCGAAGCAAGAATCTTCCAGTGAAGGAACTTTAAAAGTGGAAACAAATTTCGCCCCCAATATTTCAATTACTAACAGATCTTTATCCAATGGTGAAAAAAGAGAAAATGCGTCTGGGAAAAGTGTAACCAGCAGTAGTACTTCGGAAGATAGTTGTAGCAAAAAGCAAAGCGTTCGAAGCAAAGATAATAAAGTTGGAAATGAAAGAAGGCGGAAGAAGACAGTAGACCCGGCATTGCTCAAGTATTATCCAAATGTTCCTGGTACGACAACAAAAAATGGTTCTTTACATTTTAATCGAGTTCTAAAATTAACTAATTTTTATTTCAATTTTGAATTTGGTTTAATAACAGGGATTGGACCTCGCCTGTCGGCCGAAGAAGTAGCAAGTGTCGCTATATGGCTGAGTGAATGCGCGCGAGTACAAGAAGGCATGGTTGGCCCACGAAACCTACGGCACATGAACTGCCCTCCTTTAGATAGGCAACAATTGTCGGACTCATGACAAAGCACGCGAGATATATGAGTTTACAAATGTTTTTAAAACATATTCACACAAACATGTAATTGAACATAGCACATAGCACTGATGAATGAAGCAATTGCGAACATTCTATTTTAGAAAAATTAAGAATTAGGTATCTTAAGGATGTATTGGCTATACAGTCAATCCCAACAGTTTATGCACTTTAGAAGCGCATTTTTTAAAAAGAAATCAGACGTCGGA
>NW_017180156.1:19766-27954 GCF_001652005.2 Ceratina calcarata
TCAATTATAGGAAATGCGTTTTTCTAAGGTACATAAACTTTTGGGATTGACTGTATAGTCAATACAATACAATACAATAGCAAATACATCCTTAAGTTTCAAAGCTACACTTATTTATTTTTTCTTTTTAATGAATCTTGAATGTAAGAGGAATAATTATAAGTAGGGAAATAAAGCAATATATCGTATAATTAATATGTATATTTTTTAATCACTATACATGTATTATAGGATGCGAGTAATATTTGGAGAATAAGAAATGATACATGTTTTTATTTCGAAAGAATTATTTACATGATTCTTTAAAAATAAAATAAACACTAACTTTCAGGAATTGAAAGTGGTATTTAATGTATTGATATTCTCTGGCGTTTATTCATAATCTTTAGTGCTTTAACAATAAGTACGAATTTGGTATAGCGTAAGTCTTTAATGATCATTAACTGGCGATCTTCCAACACGAGGCGTAGACACGTAGAAGAGAAATATTTTACAATAAACTAACAGTGTCTCAAAATGGTTATAATAAAGCTAAATTTCTTACTTAAAGATTATATTTTATAGACTAAAAATTAGTATATTTGTCGTCGTACACGTACGTATTTGTTCTGTAGAAAAATTTATCAGATCTATGCTTCCGTTTTATTTAAGAGGAGGAAACAAAGACAATCAGTACTTCATCAATATCACAGGAACATTTTACTTAATTTTAAAACACGATGTACTAAATATCTATCTGATCGCATTTCGGCATATCTTACAAAGTATTGATTCTTTGTAAAATTTGATAAGTCAGTTTCATAAAACGTGATCTGTATACTTCTCTTCGAGTATTTGTTCTAAATTATAGATGGACTTGTACGCGTAAGACACGTAACAAAGAATATGAATCTATTAAAGTGCTGCGCATTTTTAAAGGAATTGTCCATGTACACAATCTTATTTTAGTCATATGTTTTATCGTGGAAGATACGAAGGATGTATATGTATATAGTTTGCATTATTTATCTCGTACTTCTTTGTTTAAACGAGTAAAGTAGGTAATGTTCGCATTCTGAATAATCGTCGCACTTGATGATAAAATAAGTGATAAAAAGTTGTAACAAGCAATAAAAGAATAAGACATAACAACAAATTTCTGGCCCTCGCACGATTCGCTCTCCATTCGTAGAGTTCGTGTCGGTGGGTGAAGAGATTTCGATATTGCAAGGGCAACTCGAAAGTACTGCGCAATGGATATAGAGAGCGATAAAAGTCGTTTAACAATGCTTTGACCACTTCGTTTTCAGAACGTCGAAGAGGATCCATATCGTCATTTAAACAAATAAATTTTCTAAAATTCACATTAGTTTACCCTTCTATCATAAGACCACATTATTGGCAATATAAAATTAGTGTACTTACTTTGGATCTCTTCGTATTTCGTCTAAAATTTGTACCGTTAAAGACACGTTGCTCGTTAACATCTCAAATACTTCATTTTTCCCAGCCTTGATCACCTCGTGTGGGTAAAGTTTTCCTTCGCCAAACTTCGTTTCAATTCTTCTCGAGATCGACTCGCATTTCGCTATCAATTCCTTTGACACAGTTGGCTACGAATACCAATAAAGCACTTCATCTTTACTCATTGTTTAAAGTTATTTTAAGTTTTCTTATTAAATTTTTCAGTTACAGTTGCAAAGGTAATAAACCTTGCTTACCAGAGATGAATCTAAATATCTCTCTCCAAGCGGTGGATTCGGTACTTCAGTAATTTTTATATGATTTGAGCAATTTGTTATCGCGTTTTCAAATTCGACGACTAGACTGTAATCAAGAGGTAGTGGATAAAGTCTAGAGAGAAGAGTCCTGATCTCCCTATCGGACCACGTCCTGAAAAAGAAATTGAAAGAATCATAAATGTGAATTTTCAATATATTATTTAATTTAGCGTCTCGTAAAATTGTGTATACCCTGATTTATCCGTATCGAACTTGTTAAATATTTCTTCGATCGGAACTTTTCGTTTTTCATTTGTTAAAAAGTAGAAGTAAGAGAAAGCAAACTGCATATCCTCCGAATTTCTAATTTTATGACTAGATGTCTTCTTAAATTCGTTTCTAAATTTGTTGTGCATGTCGGCAACGATCCATTTGTCAATTAAGTGCGGCATATGGGCGGGTACTCTTCTACGTTCAAATCCGTATGCCATGTTATAAATTCTGTTCACATATAGCAAAGATTCAGCGTACGTATCAAGCTGTCTCGTCCTAAGTTTCCATTGATCAGTATGACCAGATTTATGATTGATTTTGATCATGGTGCTAGTAACTTGTGGCAAACTCGTGACATCGTTGTTTAAGTAACGTTTCAATTGCAACCGCCTTTCAGTAATATTTACATCCTGAACTCTTATTTTATTAATCATTTTCGATAATATCGATTTCTGAGTAGATGGAGCTCGATCGAGTTCCATAATAGATCGTTCGTTAAACAGCCGTTTAATGCTGTTCATCTGCTGATTTCTTAAATGGTACGATTTATTTACGTTTAGATTCAGACTTAAATTTGTTGGTCTGTTCGTTAATGTTTGTTGCGTCAAGGTTTCTGTATCATTCCACATGGTACTTATGTTCCTATTTTTTAATAAGTCAAAGAATTTCAACCTGTAGTTAGAATTTTCTAGAGGATCTTGTAAAAGCTTGTGTGGATAATCTCCTTCTTCTTCGACTGCTTCGCTATCAGTAGGAACTGGTGTATTATCGCAATCTCCACCTGCAGAACAAACAAGTATGCTATTTCAAGTGTGCACGTATATTAATAAGTTACATATACATATGTATCTTTTAACTTTTATTTGAAAACAAATGTAAATAATGAATGCTACCATCGAATTCACATAATGTTGTATTACAAGCAGGATCACACGATCCATCACCCACCCAGGCCCAAGGACAAACATCTGAACAATCAGGAACCCACCATGCTAGGTAGACTTTTTGTCCACCTGCTTGAGTAATGAAATCTTCTGGCCATACCTCAGCTCCTAACATCACATCATCATTGAAATATAAAAATTTATCTGAAATTCCAGGAATTCTGCAGAGGTAAAAATTACGATTGTCAAATATGTTAGAGATACAACCATTAGAACACATACAGAGTGAGTCAATAAGAAATATCACATGTAATAACTTATTTAATAATGTGATCGAAACATGTTGAATGAATGAGCTGAACCTTGTATTTTAAATGTATTCTTGATCAGGCTTTACGATCAAATTAATGATCGGCACATAGTTTAAATCATATTTTTTACTAACTCATCCTGCATGTAATAATATATTACCTATGAATGTGGCTTTCAATAGCTGGACTAGAAAATGTTGGAAGATCACTTTTATTCAAAAATATATCTTCGTGAGTAATAAGTGTGACTCTCGGGTTGTCCATGTCCAACCAACTTGGTATCTGACCATTCGTAACGATGTATACATGCCTAATCCATGGCGCATACATTTCTAATGAGCGTAACGAATATTTTAATTCATCTTTGTCGCTAAATCTGGAAGCCGCTGTGTTAACATCCATGATAGGAACATGTTCTTTAAGACTCTTTAAAAAAGCTGGGTCAGAGCCATTCACCCATGTGTATACAACGTCTATTGGTACATGTTGGCATAATTTCTTTTGGAATGAGACACCTAATATATTATCATTGAAGGAATGAAATACTGCTTCGTATTTCTCTCTACTCCAAGTTATCCATATCTGAAAGATTATAAGTAATAAACGTCAACCTTCAAGTATTCGAAATTCAAATTCAAATTTTCAATTCAGACTCGATAAACGACACATGCATGTTCGAACAAACGTGTATATGGTTAAACATTGACTTTAATGATTCTTCGATACGGTCACTATGCGTCTATTAATGCAACAGATTTTACAACAACTTTAACACAGTAGATTTCGTAAAAAAAATAATAGAATAATAAATTCTCTAACCTCTCCGAAATGAATAATGCCGATAAATATGCAAGTAAATGCTATTAATATCACTAGCAGCGAATATTTGTATGAAAGCAGATCGTAACATCGACGCTGTAACAATTTCCATGTGCTCATTATATTAATAAAGATTCTACATGCGATTAGCATAGCTGAAATCACTGTACAAATTCATATAACACTGTTTATGTATATTGATAAGCTCCAGGTCCATGGTCCATGATATGCTCATGCTGTGCGCCGGCCGCTGCGCTCATTGATGTTTATTCTAACTAAAGTGTGAACATCTGTAAAAAGAAATAGCTGCACCAGCGGTCCGAGAGAAGTGTAATACGAGTGGTTCTGGTCCTGTAGTAAATGTGTAGAGGTAGGTCATGAGTTTATCTCCCCTCTACGAGCAAACTATTGAGTTCTATACTTAAACTATAGAACTTATACACATATCAATGGATATAGTATATCGAAACCACCCCTTTTACATTTCTCTCGGATCGGCCTCTGTCTCACACTCCACGTCCCGTTAGATAAAACCATATGATTCTCGCGATCATGGAAGTATAGCACTGATGCTATAGCGTAAGTTTGAGCTATCAAATTGTTAAATATTTTGATGAAAATGAAAGCCGAAGCGATTTATTATAGAAAAATATTATAGCAAATGATCGAATTAATAAGAATTATTTAATGCTTTCATTAATTGAGAAAACATTATGAATTCGGTTCTAAGAAAATGAATACATTTCTTTCAAAGGATGTGGCTCGGCAAAGAAATGGAAGTTGTATATATACTTTCTAATCAATCTATAATGATCTTGATTTCTTTTAGTTCCTTAATTTGGATCATTTTGCCAGATGGCAGAGGCGTTGATTGTTAGTGGTGCCTCTCACGGATACGTCTACCAACTAAGCATAAGCAGTAAGTGATTGGTAAGGAGTTGATCGAGAGAAGTGATTAAAAAATGGCATCCGCGACGACGTCGCACAATGAGGTTTCGCAGGACTTTTCTGTCAACAAACTTATACGTGTCGGTTATTACGAATTGGAAAAAACTATTGGCAAGGGAAATTTCGCCGTTGTTAAAATGGCTACGCACGTTGTCACTAAATCGAAGGTAAGCCCATTGTTAATGCATTTTTCTCACAAACACGGATCCCGTCATTTTGTCGTTATAACTTTGGATAACGGTATGGACACGCGAATTGTATCGCGATTCACGCGTTAAAAAGGTCCCCCGCACGACAATAATGTGCCATAACGTGCTGGGAGCTAATAACTTCAACAAATGTCCAGCGAACCGATATTACCAACAGGCACTACCACATCGATTGAAATATGTTCGTTAGATGTTTTCCGAATCATTATTAATGATAATAGATTGAATTTTGTTGTTAAGTGTGAATAGAAATGATGTTGACTCGCGCCGATGATCGTATGATTAGTTATCGGTGCAATACGTACGCGTAAGCTCAGCATTTTTTCAACTTACATTCATTTTTGTTTCATTTTTTACCTTTGTATATTTTTCTGTTTTCTCGCGACAATAATCTTCGTGTATCAATTTTATAGCGACACAGCGCAGTCAACTTTATAATGAAATCAGAATCGTAGATGAAAACTCTAATACCTTCAATGATCTCTTAAGTATTTTGAAAAATTTGTGCACTTTTTTTTGTAGATAACAAATGCGTTCCGAGGATTATAAAGTAACTTGATCGAATTATCTGCTGTTACTTATTTAAGAAGATATTTTTCTAAAAAACGATCTGTTGGTTCTAGGTTGCTATTAAAATAATAGATAAAACGAAATTGAACGAAGAGAATCTGGCCAAAATTTTTCGTGAAGTACACATAATGAAACGATTGAGGCATCCGCACATTATAAGATTGTATCAAGTGATGGAAACGGAGAAGATGATATATTTAGTTACCGAGTATGCTCCGGGAGGAGAAATATTCGACCACCTTGTGCGAAATGGGAGAATGCCAGAGCCAGAAGCGAGAAGAATTTTTCGTCAAATTGTTCTTGCTGTTTGTTATCTTCATCAACAGAGAGTTGTTCATCGAGATCTTAAGGTTCAAAGCAGATTCATAATATTGCTGAACGAGTACGGAGAGAAACGAGATAAGCATGTACACGTTATTCGTTTATTTCAGGCTGAGAATTTACTACTTGATGCAGACAATAATATAAAACTTGCAGACTTCGGATTTAGCAATGAATACACTCCAGGTGTTCCGCTTAGCACTTGGTGTGGTTCACCCCCATATGCTGCTCCAGAAATTTTTGAAGGGAAGCATTACGATGGCCCAAGGGCCGACGTATGGGTATGTCATATTTTGACATAGGCGAACTTGTTTGTAACCGAGTTGTTAATGAGAAATCTTAATCGTTGCTCTAGAGCCTTGGTGTTGTTTTGTATGTACTGGTTTGTGGTGCATTGCCGTTCGATGGACCCACAATGCAATTACTACGATCCGTAGTAATCTCAGGGAAATTTAGGATACCATTTTTTATGTCTGCAGGTACGAAATGTACAAATTTATATCAATTCTTGTTACCATATTATTTTATGCATATCTTTCTACTAATCCACTCGTTTATTCTTTTATAGAATGCGAGAAACTGATTAGACATATGTTGGTCGTAGAACCAGAACGGCGTTTAAGTATCTCACAAATCTTGGCACACTCTTGGATGGGTGGAGACGGGGTAACAGAACCCGAACCAGGAGGGTAATTGACATATACTATGTTTGAACTGAATCAATCTTAAATTAGTCGTGTATTTAATATACGATACAATTCTTAGGTGTAGTCCCGAAAATGTGCCACCGCAATTAAACCAAGTAGTGTTAGAGAATATGTTAAGATTACCAGGGCTTAGCGCAGAGATTTTATTGAAAGCGATTCAAGGGAATGCTTTTGATCATGTGTCAGCGATATATAATCTTCTTGTTGACCAATTAGAACCAGCAATGCCTAGCTTACCTACTATTCAGAGTATACCTGGGGATTACGCACCCGATGGAGCGCATCAGTTGGAAAAGGTAGACATTAAAAATTATTCTATCATATATATTTTAACACATGGAATGACACGCGTTATCTTCGGTTGAAAAGTATGGCGATACGGAAGCAGAAACGGAAGAAAGAAGTGGAATGCAATTGACACCTGGCACGCCTTACCACACAACGAGAAGGCACACGGTCGGACCTGGTGACACGGCGCACCAGCCACCGACGTCATATCCTTACAATTACAATCATACATCGGGCGATCCGGGATTGCGGCTCCTTCCTATTTTACAATGCAACAATACCGATCCTCAAGTATTACCCCATACAAATTTGCCATTGAACCTTCCCCTGGTTCAGCATCAACCTCCTCAAAACTTCCAAATCAAAGACCAGCATTTATTAAAACCTCCACCAGTCATGGGAGCAAGTAAGTAAAGATGCATTTCTCGTCGTCCAACTGATCGTTTACTCTTTTAAATATAACGAATTATACGCAGCTGGGAGTTTTGGAAGGAGAGCCTCGGATGGTGGAGCGAATCTCCACGTTTTCTATCAACAACAGGGCAGTGGTTCTGCAGGCGCGGAAGACGGAGGATGGAGCCAACCCGGCAGTAGAGAACATTTACAGCCCGTAAGGAACATACTTGAACAGTTGCGAAGTACAAATTTCCGCAACTATTGATGGATTTCTCTTCTACTAAAGATACAAAGCGGGAGTCCAACGTTGGTACCGTGTGCTACGTCGTTAAATGTAGGAGTCAACAGCGGGAACGGAGATGGAAATGGCAATAACAGCGGAAGTGGAACTAGTGATAGAAGAAGACGGAGTGGTCTCACTACCGTCATGCAAAGACCAGGTATCGTGCGTTACGTTTATCAAATATTTTTGTGCATAATCGATGATGCACCTTATTACAAAATGTTTCACATCACTTCGACGAGAGTCGATTATTATGATTTGCTGTATCGGTTAGTTGAAAAGCTTGCTATACATTTGTAAGTATGATCACTTATGCCTTGTTTATACCGTTGCTTTCGCAGTATTTGCATATTGGTATGTTCTTTTTTTACGATGGCGTATTGCATGATAAACGTTCTTATCTGACGAATTTTAAATTTATACATACGTATTTATAAATATTATGTATTTCCAAGTAAAATTATTGTATATTACTGCCA
>NW_017180156.1:28329-57823 GCF_001652005.2 Ceratina calcarata
GAGTATACCTGGGGATTACGCACCCGATGGAGCGCATCAGTTGGAAAAGGTAGACATTAAAAATTATTCTATCATATATATTTTAACACATGGAATGACACGCGTTATCTTCGGTTGAAAAGTATGGCGATACGGAAGCAGAAACGGAAGAAAGAAGTGGAATGCAATTGACACCTGGCACGCCTTACCACACAACGAGAAGGCACACGGTCGGACCTGGTGACACGGCGCACCAGCCACCGACGTCATATCCTTACAATTACAATCATACATCGGGCGATCCGGGATTGCGGCTCCTTCCTATTTTACAATGCAACAATACCGATCCTCAAGTATTACCCCATACAAATTTGCCATTGAACCTTCCCCTGGTTCAGCATCAACCTCCTCAAAACTTCCAAATCAAAGACCAGCATTTATTAAAACCTCCACCAGTCATGGGAGCAAGTAAGTAAAGATGCATTTCTCGTCGTCCAACTGATCGTTTACTCTTTTAAATATAACGAATTATACGCAGCTGGGAGTTTTGGAAGGAGAGCCTCGGATGGTGGAGCGAATCTCCACGTTTTCTATCAACAACAGGGCAGTGGTTCTGCAGGCGCGGAAGACGGAGGATGGAGCCAACCCGGCAGTAGAGAACATTTACAGCCCGTAAGGAACATACTTGAACAGTTGCGAAGTACAAATTTCCGCAACTATTGATGGATTTCTCTTCTACTAAAGATACAAAGCGGGAGTCCAACGTTGGTACCGTGTGCTACGTCGTTAAATGTAGGAGTCAACAGCGGGAACGGAGATGGAAATGGCAATAACAGCGGAAGTGGAACTAGTGATAGAAGAAGACGGAGTGGTCTCACTACCGTCATGCAAAGACCAGGTATCGTGCGTTACGTTTATCAAATATTTTTGTGCATAATCGATGATGCACCTTATTACAAAATGTTTCACATCACTTCGACGAGAGTCGATTATTATGATTTGCTGTATCGGTTAGTTGAAAAGCTTGCTATACATTTGTAAGTATGATCACTTATGCCTTGTTTATACCGTTGCTTTCGCAGTATTTGCATATTGGTATGTTCTTTTTTTACGATGGCGTATTGCATGATAAACGTTCTTATCTGACGAATTTTAAATTTATACATACGTATTTATAAATATTATGTATTTCCAAGTAAAATTATTGTATATTACTGCCATAGTAAATACTCATAAGATCTCGTTACAATGTAAGCAACACACGATACGCACTTTATTCTTTCTTAATATCTTTTAATTTTTTTAGCATTCGTTATAATAGTTTCATTTGATTTTATTTTTTGATTTTGCATGGTTTTTTTGTGTCCACTGCACTGCCATGCCTCGTTGGTTGATAATATGCATGTAGTTATAAATCCGGAAATGGTAATGGAGGTGGAAGCTAGGATGAATAGAGCTTACCTTCCATCACGGCTGTTACCGTCGCACCTTAGAGGATCTACGCTTCCACATCACAGGAAGACTTCTTTGTACCATACTAGTACCGGTAATTTTTGTGTGTTTTTTTCTTTTGAACCTTGTACAAATATTATAAACTAGTCGCTATTGATATCATATGTTTTAATATTATACATTTAAGCGTGGTTCCGATCGAGAGTAATGCAATTTTTTGTCTTTTTAGTAGGTAACAGGGATTCGTACAAGGAGCCGAGCCCTCACGTTTCTACAGAGAGATATTCCCCTGTGCGAAGAGCGTCTGAAGGTTCGGGCCCAGCCGGACCTGGAATTCAAACGCTTCAACAAGAGTATCAACAACTGCAGAGGCTAGCGTCACCGTCGCATAGCCCTGCGAGCATTCCTGGATCTCCCGTGCACGAGAGAGGAGTCGCAGCAATCACACAAGGTAAATATCCTGTTTCCCACCCAATACCCAATATCTTGATATGCGAAGTGTGAGGAACTTGTTAAAGCCCTATGTAATTCATTGTGTTTCAGGTTTAAGCGGATTAACCACGGCAGCGGTACAAGGGAGTATAGTTCACGGTACTCCCACTCAACCGCCGGCGACGCCGTTAGATTTGAGTCCGCTGAGACATCATAGATCGCCAGCTACCACGCCAGTTAGTTATTCACCTAGTAATAGTCCAGCTTTAGATATGATTCAGGAAGAGCATCCAGTGGAAATACCAAGAGTAAGCACATGATCTCTCGATACCGCACCTGAGTGAAAATATTTTCTCGCTAACATACGATGTTAATTCGGTGTGATCCAGGTACCACCTCAGATATCCGTAACGGATCTTGGGGGTCAAGTAACGCTTATTAGCTGTTCACCGTCACCGTCTCCGTCGCCAGATTCGCTTGAGGACACGTCGCCTCATTACAGCCCGCTTCCCAGCTTTATCATCTCGGAACCGTGCGACCCGTCGAGGCCCAGCATCACGCGCGGTATCGGTAGGCCATTAAACACGTCAATACCCGCGGAAGTCGAAGTCACGTTGTCGGATGAGTCGAGTAGGTTGAACTCCGAAGCTATATTAGGTCGCGTGAAACAAATTATAGACGCGAGAGCCCCGCCGAAAGGGTTCGTCTTCTCCAGGGAAGAAATGAAAGGCGGTGGGTTGAATTTAGAATACCCGGGTGGTGTACAGATCGAACTGAGAGTTTGCGAGTCTGAGGAGAAGGAGGTAAAAGGCATTAAGATGCGAAGAATCAGTGGGGACCAATTGCAGTACAGTCAACTTTGCCAGCAACTGATCTCGTGCATTACCGTTTGACGACAACCAGCACGTTATCTAATCTTTTTCTTATATATTACGTTACAACATTCCTGGTGCCACATACACCACTCATTACAGTATTGCACATGCATGCTGCATACGTACGAGCGGTACTTTAAGCGTACCATTCTTTATATCGATACATTCATATGTATAACATTCAGTGTGCTTCGTTTTCCAATGATCTTCTCTTCGTTTTTGTTTTGACATGCGCGAATATCGGACAGGGAAGGAAGAATTGACGCTAACTTGTGCATAATAGCGAAGTTAGAATACGAAATAAGCTTTTTAAAGCCTTGACGATAAGGCTTTAAAATACGTGCTTTCGTGCAAGTAAGAAGTCAGTTTTGCTATTTTTAAACGATCTAAGTATTAACAAGCCAGGCGATTTTCGTAAGAGTTCGTAATCGTCGATCTACATCACATACACCATTCCTTTTTGTAGAATATTTGTCTTCATGTTAGAAGTTTATAGGTAATACATTCATATTTTACTGTTCGAATCATGATCAGGTGCCCTTTTAGCTTAGGTGAAATGGAAAAAACTTTTTGTACCGGATTAGATGGCAAAATAAGCATTTTCATGATATATATATATATATATATATGTCTTTCTAATATACTAGAGATGTTTTATATGGAATTTACTATATTTAACCGATTGCCATTGCAGACAGTTTTAATTTCGTAATACATATTCCATGTTTGTATATATAATATTTTGTTTTACATAGTATACTGCAATTTCCTTTTATCTTTTCTGTTATCGAGAGTAGAAAAAGAGCCGCCTTCTCGTTTCGTCGCCTTGTTAAATAAATTAATTTTAATGAGTAGAGATAAATACACACACACACACACAATCTTTTATACGCATAGTACAAATGCGTGTTATCGTGGTTTGTAGTTGAAAAACTACGCAGACTGAGTTACGATTGTATACCTTTCTTTTTTCGAATCGTATGCTCGTTAAGATTTTTTAAGCGAACGAATTTGGGAATGCATATTTGATTTCGAAGCTAGGGGAGTGTATAATTTTCCATTGGTTGCAAGCATTTAATGTTTAAAAAAGAAAGTATGCAACCTAGCTCTCATTTGTGTAACCAAAGAGTCGAGTTGCTTTTATATCATCGAATACGAGAGATATATGTTTTACTATTCGTATTTAAAACAAATGAATCCATAATTAATCTCTAATTAATGTTGAATGAAATTATAACTAGCATGGCACACCTTTTTATCATTACGTTGCAATGTTTAGATAAAAGACATTAACGTTGCGTTTCAAAGGACTAGAAGTTCCGATTCACTTAACGCAAGTCAAATATTTTTCTAAATTCACTTATTTACAAGCTATAAGGAAAAAAACGAAAAAAACAATACATAGAAAAATTTTATTCATCTACCGTATGAGGTAGGTTCTCATTTTATAAAATACAACTTGTTTATTCGAATTTATTTCATACCAAAATTTTTGTTCGAGCAGTTATCTTCGAATCATGGATTTAACTACGTTTATCGAGAGTAATAGTACTTTCTCCCTATCTCTCTTTCTGTAAATAATGAAATTTAATGTAAATACATGATATATATATATATTGTTTAGAGATTTCTAAGGTGTACATTATACAGGCTATTCTATTTGAGTTAACTATTTCGGACGATCTAAGGATGATTAATCAATATTTATCTTCGCAGGATACTTTATTATTATCATGATCGAACTTTTCTATAGGAACGTGTACATACGACAAATGAATCCGCAATATGTTTTCGTATTAATTTAAGTCTGAGCGTAAATCGAAGTAATCTATTTTTCGAATTGTTTCAATAGTTAGCCAATTGAGAGTAGCCTTTCAAAGCTATGTGATGCCCAATTTCCATCGAGTAATTTCGTCGATTGACCATTTTTAAATGCGCTTTTTCCGATCTTGTACGTGTGCGCTTATATCTGATTTATAATGAATATGTCATTGAAATGCTGTAGTATATTCTGATCCTTTGAAAACGATTCAATTCGCAATATCAATTTTATAGTTTTGGGAATGGTATATGTCATTATGAATTATTGAGAGGAAATTGGGTGATAAATATTCAAGAGTGTATCCATTACTCTATGAATTGATGTGAGAAAAATTAGAAGATTTTTCTAAAGCAATAATTTATTTGAGTTTTTTTGTAGAGAACTTTATGTATACGATCGTACTTCTTGTTTTTATAGTCTTCCTTGACTGAAATCTTGTTGATTATATAGTAGATTACTTAAAAGACATTGGGATAAGAAAATGTAAGAAATTGTATGGGATGGGATGTATAATTTTATTTTTTCGATGTCGATGGAAAATGGGCAAGAATATCAACTACGCACAACAGTGAAAGTGTAGATCATACATAATCCAACTTATTGTACATAATACACTATACATAATTATTCATTTAGGAAACATACGTCGTGTATGTAAGCAGAACGCAAAACAAACTATGTACATTGTAAAACCATTTATTATATGGATAGGATACAGATAGTATTTTCTGCTGTCAATTCTTCAACTAAGACTGTGATTTTTAAATATACTAATGGCTAGGTAGATACAATACATATTAATTGAATATGATAAAATAAAGAATACGAAAGAAAATATTCAAGACATGTGCATTATTTCAATTCATCATCCTTTCGTTTTTCAGAGTCATTTCCCGAGTTTTCTTATGTTTTACAGTTAGATCAAATGATTCCCGCTTATTCCCGTTGTAGCAGTACCTATAGTTCCAAATTTTCACCTGGGGGGACAGAAAGCTCAAAATCAAATTATTTCAATAAAAAATAAAATGACAAACATATGTTCTTGCTATACTAACTATATTTAAATGCTTAAATTAAATTCGAAACAATTGAAAACACTTCTGGATAAGAACGTATTTGAGTGAATTTTATTGAATGCTTTTACACAGGTAAATTAGCTCGCTTGCCTAACCTTCTTTTTAGCTATATTGGCGTCGAATTGAAAATAATAACTTGTTTTTGTATTTAAGTTGTCAGTGAACTACAATAATATCGTGTAAGGATGGAAGTTATTGAGCTTGTTTCGGATGATGAAGCATCTGTGGAGAAAACCAAGAAGAATAAAGATCCTCTGGCTTGTAACGTTAATTGCATCAACTTTCAATGTTCTTCTGGAGTGGATATGAAATTAGCATCGTCCTTTGCCTGTGTATTTTATGGAGTAAATATGAAGAAAAAGAAAAAGCGAATGATCTGTACAGAATGCTTCAATGCTGCATTGGAACATCAGAAGGTTTTAATTATCTGTTTTACGAAATAACATGAAACACAAATCGCTTATCCCCATTTTCATACTGTTTTTAGCAACTAGTAGCAGCTTTTTTGGATCACAAACCACTGTTAAAATGTAATTTTCCTGACCGTACGAACGAAGTAGAAATTTCTGATAGCGACGATTCGGATGATGAGAAAAGAAAAAGCACGTGCGACGAAGGTAAGAGTCAAACAACACTGCTTCAATTATAATACATATTATACATACATATTTTATGAGTCTTTGTGTTTCAGAAAAGTATTTGCCAGAAGAAATGGTTGAGACTATAGGAGAATTGTTAGACAGTACAGTAGACAGTATTTTTAAAAAATATGACATAGATTATCAAATTAAAGAGTCTCACAATATATTGAAAGATCAATGGAGTCGTATGGAAGGTATTGATTCACTATTCTTATGCTTACTTTGTTGATAAATCGAATCGTTCTTGTTTTTAACAGAAGAGAACAAAGCTTTGGACAAAACGGTAGAATCTTTAATGAGTACAATGGACACGTTACGCAATAGATTCTACGATGAATTCAAGCCACAGATTCAGATGCTCCAAGAGCTTCAGATAGACGATGGATGCATGAATAATACACTTCACCCATTAGTTGCGACTAAGAAAGTCACGCAAGTAAAAGTAGCTCCTTCAGTGGACAGTCAACCGGAAGTTTTACCAATTGAACAGGAGAACAGACAAATCGTAGTTATAGATTTACCACCGATTGGCCCACTGGTCAAAGTTCAGATAGAAGTAGATAGCATTGTTTATATTATGAAACATCCGCTCATGCCATGGATCAAAGGGAAGGTGCAAACCGTAGTATCAAAAACTCCTGTGCACTGTCGGGTTAAATTGTTACCGAAGAAATATAATTCTGTTGTCAAGTCGGTTTCCGGCAAGCAAATTGCAGCAGCTGTCGTTAGCCCGGTAATCATACCGATTGGCACTCGAGTAATTGCAATGTTTAAAGATATGAATTCGAGTAATTTTTATTGCGGTGTTATAGCAGAGCCACCGAAAGCCACTAATAAATATAGGTATGATTCCTCGATGAAATTCTTTAAATGATGTCTGGCAAATAAATATTAGACGTATTCTTTTAGATATTTGATATTCTTCGACGATGGGTATGCTCAATATGTCGAGCACAAACTCATTTATCTGGTCGCAGAATCTGCTAGCAAAGTTTGGGAAGATATACCGACTGAATCTCGAGAGTTTGTAAAGAAATATATCGAAATGTATCCAGAACGACCGATGGTGAAATTGCAGAGAGGGCAAGTAGTGAGGACGGAATGGAATGGGAAATGGTGGATAGCAAGAGTGGTTCAAGTTGATGCAAGTTTGGTACAGATGCACTTCGATGCAGATGGAAGAACAGAATGGATCTACAGAGGTTCTGCTAGATTAGGACCTTTATATGTCGAACTGTTAAAAGCCAATGCTAGACAACATGGACATCATGCGTCCGTCGGAACACCGAGTCGACATCGACTGCCTGTTGCATCCAATGTACGTTTAACACGTTCGAATCTCGTGAAAAATGATAAAATAATGAACATTTCATTGCCATTCCAGAAAAGTAATTTACCATATGTGGAATATACGTCGAATGTAGAACCTGAAGATGAAAGACTTCACGAAGAAGAGAAAGAAGAGAGTCCAGCGAGTGAAAGTATGCCTAGTGCACCGCAGCAATCGCGCGCCGTCGCTAGAAAAAGCACTACCAAAAGACAGCCTGTCCCGGATACGACTTCTTACAATCCTCTCGCAGAAACGAAACCTTCTCATAGCATAGTTGTAAGTGCCTTGAACATTCTTCAATCTTCACCGGTATACGTGAAACTTTGTTTCAGTACTATCAAACGCAGAATAAAATTCAGACAAAAAAGTTCGTTCCACATAAATGTGGTCCGCAATGCGTCGAAGGAATATCTTTCACACCCGACGATTTAAGAGGATATTCGCCTCTATCGATACCGTTACTTTGCGGATGGAACAGACAACTTTGTAAATATCCAAAAGGCAAAAAGATCACGTTATATCAAGCTCCGTGCGGTGTCAGATTACGAAATATGGAAGAATTGCATCAATACCTGCGGAGAACTGGAAGTCCGATGTCGGTCGACCTATTCGATTTCGATTACTGGGTGCACTGTTTAGCGGAGTTTGTTTTGGACAAGTGTTTCATCAACATAAAGGTAAGTGAAACTGATAAAATGTACGATAAGTTTATAGCTAATGCTCATTTCGCGTTTCAAGGATTTGAGCTATGGCGTAGAGAATGTTCCGATACCATGTGTAAACGAATTAGATCACACGCAACCTGATACTATAAGATACAGCACTCAAAGGGAACCAACGGAAGGCGTTAATCTCAATCTTGATCCGGACTTCTTGTGCAGCTGCGACTGCGAAGACGACTGTCAGGTACGCTTTATTTTATATCGATAAATAATTGCGAGATGATTAATGGAACATGCTTCAGGACAAGACTAAATGCCAGTGTTGGCAGTTAACGATACAAGGCGCTACTCTAGGTGGGCGAGTACCGAACACGGCTGTTGGTTACGTCTATAAACGTTTACCGGAGCCGGTCACCACTGGTATCTATGAATGTAATTCCAGATGTAAATGTGCTGTGAAAACTTGTTTGAATAGAGTAGTGCAACATCCGTTAACGTTGAAATTACAAGTGTTCAAAACCGCTCCCCGGGGTTGGGGTATACGATGTCTCAACGATATTCCGCTCGGATCGTTTATCTGTATATACGCTGGTAGATTGCTTACGGAACAGGTAAAATGCAATCGTTAGATTTTACATACGCGCGGCGGATGATATTAAAAATTTTCTTATTCTTAGGGAGCTAACGAAGGCGGTAAGAATTATGGGGACGAGTATCTGGCAGAGTTGGATTACGTAGAAGTGGTGGAAGGTATTAAAGAAGGTTACGAGAGCGACGTTCTTGAACCGGAAATGCCATTATCTACTCCGGAAGATAAAAATAAATTGCTCACCAGCGAGGATGAAGACACCTCAAAAACGAATGCAGATTCCGACGAAGATTTCAATATTAGTAAATACGTGAATTTCAACGTGGACTCTGCGGGACCTTCATCTATTAGGTAAATTGATAAGACTTCATTTATCAGCACCGCGTACTAATGAAAATGTAACGATGTAGAAAGAGATTGAGAAAGCGTAAGCGGGATGACGGTAATCAAGACGGATCTGAAGAGAATAGCGAGGATGGAAGCGGTATTAAGATTCCTGACAGTACTTCGAAGTCTACCAACGAGAGTCGATCGAACGAAGATGGAATTATTATGAGCGATGAAGAAGAAACTAGGGGCGGTAGACGTGAACCAAGCAGATTCGAACCAACGGTCGAGCCACCGCAGATCAACGAATCGAAATTCAAGTCTGTGCGGGATTTCTTTGGGGAGGATGAGGCTGTGTATATAATGGACGCGAAAACAACGGGTAACATCGGACGCTATTTAAACGTGAGTGGAACGGTTTATTAAATCATCCTTTGTCATTGTCATCTGTGTTGTACGAAGTATAATTATTCCAGCATTCGTGCGATCCGAACATTTTCGTGCAGAATGTGTTTGTCGATACGCATGACGTGCGATTCCCGTGGGTGGCGTTTTTCGCTTTAAATTACATAAGAGCAGGTCAGGAATTAACGTGGAATTATAGTTACGATGTTGGAAGTATACCAGGTAAAGTAATCATTTGTAAATGTGGTGCGTCTAATTGCAGAGGTCGACTTTTATAATGCGATGTAATTGAAATAATTGAATGTGTTCATTTTTTAAACGTGTCATTTGTGGTAAAAATGTATGTTTCATCCGTTATTGAGAAATATATCATTTTTTTCAATTACCCTTCTTTCGTATTTATTGTTCGTTAAAATGTTACAAGCTACTTTACAAAATAAAGTAGATTCAATAAACCTAGGAGCAGGATTACACTGCATTTTATAAACACATATCTAATGCATCTTCCTGAGATGTTCGATAATTACAATACATTCTTTATAACTACGAAGAACATAAAATTTTAGAAAAGATATATATATATTTTATGACTATCAAAGATACAGTCTTATAGCGTACGTTTATTAATTGACAATGAATAAATTAATTTTGGCATATAGGTCTTTGAGTAATACGCATAAGATCTGTCGAATAATAAATAAATGATAAATAATGGGTTTTTAATAAAAGTACAACGATATACTTAACAATGATGCATGGGCTTATTATTTTTGATTATTGTACACCTTTAAAACTTTGAAGATATTCTAGTTAATTAGTACCATAAAGATAGCTCTTTCATTTTCTTCCTATAATTTACACGTGGCTTTTTTAAAACTCGATTAAAATATATAGTATATCTTGAACGGAGTATTCTCGACATATATTACCGCAAGTCCTATGTCACAAAACTATGGGGTCGAAGCAAATTATAGGTTTCAGTAGGGGAGTATAAAAAAGAACGTATAAAAGAAATTTGTAACATCTATAAATTAATAACAAATGCTTAAAACGCGATGCTGCTTCTTAAAAATGTATCAAAATATCTTTCGCTATATAATGTTACATGCTTTAAAAATAAATTTGTTCCATTAGTACTTTTTCTCGCGAAACAATCTGTATGATATACTATTTGAAAGCTGAGAAATTGTATGTATTTCACGTTCCTAAGATAGTAACCATATAAGAATATGAGTTCATGATTATATGCTCCAGATGTGCAATATATTATTACAAAACTACATTCTTGTGTACCTATCTTTTTTTTGCTTTTTTTCTTTTAAATTGAAAGTGCATAAATATGATAGTGTAGTCATATGCAAGAAACAAAGAATAAAGCAATGGTGATACTCCTATGAGGAACATTAAAATTACTAAAATAACAAAATTATTGCTTCATGATTCGTTTGGCTTTGTGCTAGTGAAGTTTCAGCAATTGTTTGATCTCATCTTTCTCAGCAGCATCCAAATAACTCATTCCATCTGGCGTTAATCCATTTGGTTTAGCTCCCTTCTCTAATAATAATTTTACACAGTTTGTATGTCCTTCCCAAATTGCTGCTAACAACGTTGTTATCTCATGTTTATCTGTAGCCTACAAATCGATCTTTCTTCAATCATATCGATATCAGTTATGATAATTAATAAGTACATTTCTTAAATAGACTAATAAGATATTGTACAAATAATATCCATTGCACTTACATTCGGATTTGCACCCTTTTCTAGAAGATATCTAACTACTTCACTTTGGCCATAATCAGCTGCATAATGCAGCGGCGTCCTTCCATCTATCATTTGGTTAACATCAATATTCTATTAACAGGAACGAGATTAAATAATTTATTATACATTCATTTGTAAAATGTATATACGACGTTCTAATTGGGTAACTAGAATCTTTATTAATCTGTGAAAAACTATCGCATAATAAAATGTTTCGAAGATGAAGTGTTAAATTTCAAGAGAAGATAACATTATGACAGTTGTGATTAGCAGTAATCAAAAGATTAAGATAAATGGGAAATATATTCGTATATTTGCCTTCTTCTCTACGATATCCCGCACTTGCTCCAGATCTCCGTTCTTTATTCCCCACACGAGTTCACTCATTTTCGTTGTACGTTGTTGAAAGAATTTTTAATGCAACAGACAACCTGTCAGTTCGCTTATCCTAATCAGTTTACGCTCGCTCTCTCACGTCCATTAAAATAATTTTACTGGAAGTGGAACACTATTTCCGAGTTACCAACATACGCAATAATAAAACCGGGCCTCTATATCGTATACGCGAACAACACAAAATGATCAGAAAATTATCAGCTGGATTCAAATATATCCACAAGCAGTGATTCGACCAGAGTCAATTAATTTATAAGTTCCTGTTTGTTTAAATATAACTAACGCGAGCAGTGAGCGACTCTTGGTCATTCATGCTCTTATTTGACTTATGTATACCTCGTCTATAATAGTGAGCAATAGTGAGCAACACGATTCTCAACGATTCTGTGTGCGGTCCGTGCGGTCTACTAACAATAACCTTTACGTTCTATATTCTCCCAGTATTTAAAATCACATGCTTGTTAAAAAAAACGACGGACGAAGAGAATTAAATTATTACATTCATATAAAATTTATATCTAACATCGTGACAACACAGTATCGTATGCGATCACACGTGGATCTATAAGTATTGTGATTCTATAGATCATACTGTTTGTTTTTCTCGACAGTCTTATTAAAAATTAAGAAGAAAAATGGTCTTTCTAACTGCACAATTATTTGCGAGGAGCCGCGGTCCCGATGAATTTTGGCGAAAACGGCAAATATTTAAACTCGCTGCAGTAAATATAACTTGTTTGATTAAATACACGTGAAAGTATTTTCGCACACAATAAAAAGATCGTTTACTTTCGTCTTTAGCGTTTTATTGGGAGGAGAAGGAATTGTTATAGTTTGAGTATTAGAGCTGTACACAGAGCGCTATTAAAGACAACCAGAGGTAGACAACTAAAGAAAATGGATATGAGAGAGGTAGGCCACATACAGGAATTACAGTATTCTCTATGCTATTACATAATTAAATTCGTTGTGTAGCTTTGGGAAACTAGACTGGATGCTGCCAGCAATGAACATGGTATCAACATGAATATACTAAGGGAAGGATTAAATAGATGCAACATTTTACTTGACCGTAAAACATTATCAACTTTGGCTGCTTGGGAACCGAGAACTTTTAAATCTTTGTGCGACATTGCTTGCGCAAAGGCAATAATGGGGGGCGTTAAAGGAGTTTCTAAGAAATCTATTCCTGAAACTGTTATAGTCAATGGATTAGCCGATGAAGTAGATTGAACAAATAATAAAATAAATGATAGAGCTTACATTTTGTTATAACATTTATTTTGTCAAGGTTCAATATATATTTACAGACAGACAGTACATATGTATCTATTCTGTGCGACAATGAAACTGACAAAAGAATAAAATATACAATTCACTGCTCATCACAAGATTAATCTCTCACTGCAGCGACATGCGGTAAATTCATCTCTATATGAACAACAAGAAAATATAGGAATTAATCTGTTTGTAGTACCTTTCAGAATATACACGTTGAAGTGTATATATCAATAAATGTATAACATTTGTGCATAAAGTTAATAGTTAATCTCACTGCTTGGCATTAACGATCTTAACAAAGTCAGGTTTCAAGGACGCTCCTCCTACTAAGAACCCATCTATATCTTTTTCCTTTGCCAAGTCTTTCGCGTTATCAGCTGTTACTGAGCCTCCGTAAATGATTTGAACAGTCTCTGAGACAGCGGAATTAACATTTTTAGAGAACCACTCTCTCAGTTTCTCATGAACCTCTTGAGCCTGTTGAGGCGTGGCTGTTTTGCCTGTCCCTATTGCCCAAACTGGTTCATAAGCAACGACCACATTGTCCCATGACTTGATTTTATCGGCAATAGCTTTCGTCTGTCTAAAGACTACTTCCTCTGTTTTACCAGCTTCTCTCTCTTCCAACTTTTCTCCGATACAGGCAATCACCTGTGTGTTAATAAGAAATGAAAGTTCGCCAGATTAATTTCATTATTGATCACTATTAGTCGAACCTTCACTCCAGTTTCTAAAGCATGAGCCACTTTCTCCGCGACCAGTTCATCCGTTTCACCGAAGACATTTCTACGCTCGGAATGGCCCAGAATAACCCAAGGAATTCCGTTGTCTTTAAGCATAGCAGGGCTTATCTCTCCGGTAAATGCTCCTTTGGCAACCTTGTACGAATTTTGTGCAGCAATACTGACATTGCAAGGTAGTATGCCTTGAGCATACGTCAAGTATATCGATGGCACACCAACGACGACCTCTGATGCAAATGTGTTATTAGCACTCCGACAAAGCTTGAAATCAATTGTTGTATCGTTTAATTGAAAAACGTACCGACGTTCGGATCAAGCGGACCGGTTTTTAAGAATGCAACGATACCGTCTATCTCACTTTTGGTACCGTTCATTTTCCAATTGCCACCAACGAAGAATTTCCGACCCATGGTTTTACAATCTGATAAGCACCGACTATCGATTCTAATTAATCCGCAAGTAGAGTACGAATCTAAAACAGATTCTTAAACTGCTCTTTCGACCTTCAACGATGCAGAAGGTGATCTCAGTCACGTTCTCCCCTTCCCAGGAGTGGATCAAGCATGAAGTAACGTCGTTTTATGAATCCCCACTACACATTTTCTCCCTTCTCTCCCTTCAACCTTTATTCTTTGAAGCCCTGATCATCAATAGCAACATACTTGTGAAAATACTTCAGCACGTGTGAAACTCAAATTACTCTTATGTTTCTTAATTCTTGAAATCTAATATTTCATTAATAAAAAAGTTATTCAGTTTTATCATCACAGGATAGATACCTATTACCATATGTATAAATAATTGTCTCAGAACGTTGGAATAGGTTTTTAACCTGTCAGAAGTAGGTAAGTACAATGTAACGTGCAAAGTGAATATTTCACATGATTTAAAATCTCAGTAACACATCGTGTAACACTTTTGTAGTCTATTTGGTAAATGAAAACGTACTTGTAGTTATATAATTATTAGTTATAGTTAAATAAAATAAGTACTTACTGTACTTGAGCTTGTTGATTACGATGCTTCTCTGACATAAATTTACAATATTTTTGCGGAGAATTAAATTAAATACCATGTTATTAAAAATTGTTGGCACACATCTTTCGAACACATAGGGTTTCGGTCATTTGTTTAATTTAACACACATCAGAAATAGGTGCAGGTCGTCCGTGAAGTTGGATAAGAAAGACTATTACGCGTATGCTCTGCGTATTTTGTTTAAACTGATTTGTATATGTTTCCATAAGGAGATTATTAATTGGTACTTTCTAATATTTTTTCTATGTATACTGTTTTAAGATATTTACATGCACTTGTTCACGTTGAGTTATTCTCATTATAATTGTGATTCAACATGTTTGAAAACTCGAATTTCAACATGGATAAATTTGTACATAAATTTATTCAAAATTTAAGTCTGACGACCGAATCTCGTGTTTATAGAAAGTTTAGCAAAATCACGTTTTCGAGACTTGTGGATAAACCTCACAGAATCAAACAGTTACTGTTACATTCTACGGAAAAGATGAAAGAAATTAGCATGCCTCAAAATTTGGATTTATCGAACGAAAAACATATAGAGTATTTTATGGAGAAATATACTGGACTCTGTGATAAATTTACTTATTTGAATAATTCGAGGATATTGGATTCACACTTGAGAAATATCAATATGAAAATTCTTCAAAAGATTAAGATAAAGAAGAGACACAATGAAGGAGTAAAAAAGGGAGAATTCAAAACATCTAACAGAAAGTTAAGAATAAACGTATCAAGTAAACTGAGCAATTTAAAGAAAAATTTATCATCCTCCGTGGTCTACAGAGAAAAATGTAACAATGTTCACAATTGTGAAGAGGATGCTCCCAGAACAAGTCCCAAGCTCGTTTCTCATACTCCAACATTTAATAATTTCAAACATGGTAACATCTTAGAAATAAACACGGAAGAAAAAAGTGTTAAACACGATTTGGTAAATGATATTATAAACGTAGCGAAATTGGAAATAGAAATGACTGAAAAATTTTTATCATTCTGTATAAGAGATAAAGAGTTCATAAAAAAAAATGTGCAAGTGACGCTACATATAGAAAAGGTTGCACACTTCTGCCTATCTTTAATTTAGTTAAATGTACCGTATTTTATCCAGTGTTTATTGTGTAGAATCTAAAACGCGATCCAAACGCAAGGGAACAGGTAGAATACAATCAAGTGCTTTGTCATCATGCGATTTTATGTTTGATCGAGCCAAGTAAAAAGGGTGTAGTTTTAATGGAAGATGATTTGTCTGTAGTTGTACAGAAATATTTGTCCCATGGATACAAATATCATTTTGAATTTCAAAGGTATCTTGATCAGTAGCGAAGTTAACATACGTGTATAAATACGAGGAACTTTCATTTTAGAAATACAAGGGACTGCTATACGGCTTTGCTTATTTTAAGTCGATGGGCTAAAGTTTTAGTCAGACATACCAACACTACCTTGATGCACACGATTTGTGGCATATTGGGATGCGATGCACAAAACATACTAGTTATGTATAATCCAGAAGGAAAATGATTGAACGCTGAATGTATCATGATAATAAAAGATCTTTCCACGTGATCCATTACACTAAGTGCATGTAAATTCTTTCAAGCAAGAACAATTGAACACATAAGCGCTTACTTAATGAACGTTTAAATAACTTGCTCACACTTGAAGTATAGATTAATACGTTGACAGTTAATTCTAATTGCTTAATTTATGTTTTGTTTGAAGTGAGATGAAAAATGGTTAGCGAAGAAGTAGTAGAGTTCAATAAAAAGCAACCGGTATTCAAAAATCCAGCTTTTCAACAAAAGTTTCGGTTGACCACTACCACTGGGAAAAAACGAACTTGGCGCTCATTAAAACAAGTCTTGGCTCAAGAACGTGCGTTACCGTGGCCGTCGGAAGTAGTGCATTGTACGAAATTATTTGATTAAACTTTAAATCTCAATGTTAAGTATTTTCCAATATAATTGACAAACGCAAATTTCAGATAGCTCTATTAATGCACCGCCAAGCTTCAGACCAGCGAAAAAGTATTCGGATATTTCTGGATTGTCCGTAAGTGATCCATTACTCTTCGAATTACAATTGGTCGCATTATTAAAGTATAAATTGATGTATATCAATAACATTTATTTTACAGGCACGATATACAGATCCACAGACTAAGTTATACTATGCAACTGCAGAAGAATTTGCAACAGTCCGAAGTCTACCGATGGATATAACTGCTGGATACTTAGCATTGCGCGGCGCTTCCAGTATAGTTGGATAGATGAGAGAAAGATTCATTCTCTGGCGTTATTCTGTGAAACGTTCAAACGACACGTAACATCGACAGTTTGTTCAATAATTTTTTTATTTATCATACTTATGATAGAGAAGAACGAATTGATTATAATTTGGGAAATTATTTATGGTGTAAACAGAAAATAAAATAACAGCAAGTTTTTTGATAAAGAACAAAATAAAATTGTTTGCACTGACATGGATCTACTCTCTCTGAATGATTAAATACACAGCATGATGTAAAAATTCATCATAAACAGGATTCCCTAAAATAAACAGATCCACAAATAATTTAATTCCATTTCATTGTTTTCATCGTCTTCGTATTATACACAATTAATCGGTATTAAAAAAAGCTTGTTGATCGTAACTTAATGGACTATGAGCTAAAGAATGATGGAGAATCTTTTTAAGAAGTATATTATGTACTGGCTTTCCTCTCGATTACTGTAGTCATTTTTTTTTAAGATGACAGTTTCTCGTGCACCCTTACTGGTTAGCCTGCTACTGCAATAAGGGCCATTATCGAATTTGCAAAACTTATTTGCAATTTAAAATCCAAATAACATGGCCTATTAAAATATTGCCTGATGGTGCACTATTTTTAGGTTGCCATTTGTTTTTACATGATTTATTTTCTTTTTCGTTAATGAAGATTATTTTAAAGTAGCGTCGAAATTTTTTCATTCAAGCAAGTCGGGTAAATCGTCGTAGTCGCTATCCATTTCCTCTCCCTCTCCACCATCGTCTAAATCGTCAAAGTTTGGTTTACTGTCTCCTGACCCTCCTAGACCACCCATCTGTCTCATCATCTGCAATCATCGATGTAAGTATAAATTACTGTATTAATCTTTTAAAAGAAGTATTAGTTTTACGAAAATGTTGCCTCACATCTTCCAAATCTTGACCGGCTCCTTCTATACCGTCTTCATCATCGCTCTCATCCTCATCTGTCCATTTGTTAAAATCACTTTTTAACCAATGAGCTTTCGTTTTGTCTTTTGTTAATCTTGGCCAATATGGGCCTTCTTCTTTTTTATAAAGTATTAATTCTATAGTCCTCCCTTTTAAATTCTTAACTGTTCTGTTTACGAGGATCTCTCCGTACAAGTCAATTGTGACCTCGTGCATTTTATGTTCCGTACCACCTACTCCTTTAAAATATATCATTTGTGGTTCAATGTTAAGAACAGGATCTTTGCAGTCTTCTAGACAGATGGTAACAAATAAAATGCCTCTCCTTTGTGCCCATATTACTGGTGGGGGAGGTAATCTAAAAAATATTTAAATAATTGATTATCCCAAACTGTAGTATATAAAAGTTATATGGCAGTGTATAGATAAAGTTGAATCAAGAGGATCACATGGTAAAAATAATACATTGATCGCTATTTATTCTCTATTATAGGGTATATAATATATATGTGATATCAAATCTATTTACAGTAGTACAAGGAACAAAATTAAACGGTAATTGCAATTCTTACACAATCATTGTCTAAAAATTTAAGAGACAATTTACTGAAACGTGATTTGGAGATTAGATAAATGCGAGATGCATATAATCATATTACCTGTACATGATTGTAAATGTAAGAGGCATGCACGGATAAAGGTTAGGTAATGAATGCTGAAAGTTTCTCAAAAAATCGCTAGTCACTACAAACGAAATGAGATTATTTTCAGTGGACCATCGAGAGAAACGAGAATTTCGTATTGTTGAATATGTTTCAAATGAGCCGGTACAATGTTTTTATTTGTTCTACATTAAGTATATCGATACGATGGTTATTTAGAAATGAAAATAGCTATTGAAAACTCGTGCTCCGAAATCAGATTACACGGTGCACGAATCGTACCAAAAAGAGATGAAAATTCATCGTCAGCGAGGCGATTATCGTCGGTCATCAACGAAAAGGGATGGATCATAAATCGAGGGTTGATAAAAAATAGGATAAAGCATAGTTTCTTGTGATTCTTTTCCAGAAATTTCGAGAATCAATAAAATTGTCCCACAACATGGCGGTGTTTCGAAAGCCATGAAGGGACGTTACAGCCTCGTCAACGAAGATAAATCGCTTTCCTCGCGATAACATCGTGCAAAGAGAATTTCAGAACCGAATGATGCGGCCGTATGAAATGATACGTGAATTTTTCTGTACTTACTGGACTTCTTGGGTCATATTTCCCGAGCTTCGTTCCGTGAGAAGCAAACAAACACAGAGCACTTACGTATCGCGCCGTAGCCAGCCCTGATTCGAGAGTGTTTCGAGATTCAACTATCGATCAAACAAGATGGCGGTCGATCTTTCCTGTTTCCGGAAATCGAACTTTTGAAAATTTCATGTGCGCTTATATTCTTAATTTAACCATATTTAATAAAATCTTCATTTAATTACTTACTAAATTGTTACTTACTCCATGCAATTTGTAGTAGTCATTTGGTTCATCACTATACTATATACGTACACTTCCTTTTATCTTAAATTCATTAGAATATAACTTACGTGCAATTCTCGTATAAATATAATATTTTGACAAATAGATTAAATCGAAGATTAAAAAACAGGGGGCATCGGAACGGGTAATGTTTTAACTTAAGAATAATGTACATAAAAAGATGATGAGAAGAGGGGAAAGAAAGGAAGAAAAACAGGGAGAGGGAGAGCGAGAGAGAAAGAAGGGAAAAAGAGAGAGCCTTCGTGTTGTTAGATTGTAGGTCATCGTTGCAGAAGGTGGGGAGGATACCAGTACTACCTTTTCTTGCCGTAACCGTGGCCATAAACTAACAGGACGTACACACGGTGTGTATATGGTGTATCGGTGTTTCTTTCGCAGCTTCGACCGACTCGTCCCGTTCGTTAGTCACTGTTAGTCACGAAGCTGGCTCGTTTCCGCGTAAAACGTGCCGGTAATCGCGAATAACCGTCTCACTCCCGATACGTTTTCGCGTTTTCAATTATATATCCCTCGGCAACTTTCGTTCCGGGTAGTTTCTATTCGCGTCAATTGGTTTCCCTTAAACCGTAATAAAAATACATATTGACATGAGCGCGTGCGCGCGTGTACCTCAACAGCAACTGTCAATGGATAATCTTGAGGAGTTGCAGTCGAAATAACGGGCGATCGACGATGAAACCGTGAGTTTACTTTAGCGGTCCGTGCAACTTGTTGCTTCGGAACTAAACGCCATGTCGACCAGCTCGATTTTTTACAAGGATAAGTTTGCGGTGAGTGACAACAAATTTCTATTTGCATGTATAATGATAAGCGCTGTCGCTCTGTCCAGAGCGAATCTTGAGAAGTTCGACTAGATTTCGGGAGAGTTTCTCTCCACACACGTGAACACGTTTTCTCGTTTGCCGTGCATCGTTAACTCGACGCTGGCGATGCAAAATTAACCACGTTATTCATTTGCGTTTACGCTTTAACTTAGCAGATCGGACACACGTTTAATCGCATCGAATGCATCCTTCCGTGAGCTAGGAGAAAAAAAATGTTAATTCGGTCGTGCCTACACTATGTATAACGATGACGCGTATTGTCTCATCATGTAGTAATTACAATTACGTAGACATTAACGATTGGTTACGCAGTTATCGTCAGAATATATATCGTGTTTCATGGGATGGAAAAAAAGAAGGAAAGGGTGCGAGGTAAACTAAAAAAGGAGATTCGTTACAAGATTTCATCAGTGGTATAAACATTGACTTGCACCGTTTTACGAAATTCGTTCTCCCACCGTTCGATTCTGGATCGGACGCATAAAAGCTTCTCGAGCGGAATGGTGCGTTTCAAAGTCGATGACCGCGATGTTACCTTTCCGTTTCCATATAAAGACAAACAAAATCATTTCAATTTCAAGATTCTCCATGTACGTAAGGGGGCTTTAATTGCGGTGGCTTCTTTCGTGACTCCGAATAAGCGAAACGAAGACGATCAGCGAGCAACGGCATTGAAGTTTAATTGCCGAGTGAACGTTAAATCGCGTTGTTCCAGTTATCCTTATCCTTGATTGTATTTAATCTTATCGCACTCGGTTTATCTCGCTTATAGGCGAGACAACACGATGAAACGATTTCGTCGTTTCAAACTGCGTATCAAAGAACTCACGTGTATACCAAAGTTTTTATATGCTAAATGCAATTCGTATGATCACTGACAGTGGAGAAAGTGATAGTTGGTTGAATGTGAAAATTCAAACGATTCTCGTCGGCGATGTGGTGAACAGAGAAAGAGAGAGACAGAGAGAAAGACAGAGATCGTATAAACAAAACTTTTGCACACACCTATTTCGTTACGTAATTAGCAATCGAAGGAAATAAGAAGGCGGGTGCTGGAGAGAGAATAAAAAAGATGCAATGTCTGTACAGTTACGGTGTGCATTTGTTTAGGAGGAATAAAGAGAGAAAGGTAAAATGAGGAGAAGGGGAGTGTCTGGGATAAGAAGCAGGAATAAATCATCGAGAAACGGTAGAAGAGGTTGTGGGTTCTTTCGCGTGGCGTAGGGCATTCGCGTTTCGAAAGAAGAAGGTGGCCGGAGGAACCCTCGGGGGTGAAAGTCTTACGTCAGAGACATGCATCTTATTACGCTGGACAACTGTGCAATTCACGCAACGACACTCCCACTGTCTACAAAATATTTCCATGAACTTCTTTCTCCGGGCCTATTCAATCGTTTCCCATTTCAGCTTACGTATCGAAGATCAGTAGATTTCGTTGCTCGATCGTGAATTTCATTACACTTGTATTAATAAAAATAAATACATATATTTCAGATTGTACTTCGGCATTGAGAATCGTTTTAAACACGCAGGGCAGAGGAGAGCCGCGTTACTCTTACTATTACGTAGTTCGCAACCCGCAACTCGAGTGGCCCGTGAAAGAACCTCGTTCCGGTTGACGAGTCGTTTCCGGTTGATTCTCGTCGCCATATCATTACTAGACACCGCTATATGGTGAACTCGTATCGATTCCTTTACACGAAACGCGTATCAAAGCTGATTAGATTTCAGAGTTACATGATTCATAACAATCACTTGTTGCTCCATCTTTCGATTTGCTTAGTGATATTCGAAAATAGGAAGTTTCGTTGTTCTATAGCTGTTATTCTTACCGTAAAAATGAGAGGCGCGAAAAGAGCGTACGAGAATCAAGAAGACAACGAAATTCGTTACGTCGTTCGAGCCATTACATTCCGTTTCGTGACACACCCATGAGAAAATGCGTAACCAGAATTAGTAAGCTATCATTACGAACAGAACGAGCAGTCATAGTTTTTCATATTCTTGTACGAAAGCTAGCTAACCGAAGTAAAAAGGAAATTCACGTACGAGCCGTATTATTGGTTTGTTACATCTTGCATCGTGCTTTCCAACGGAATTAATCGTTTTCCCTTTACTCGGTTGATTGCGCTGTTAAAATCTAATTAGCATTCACCAACGGCTTTACGACAGTGCGTAGATAACGCAAAAGAGGAAATAATTGTCCCTGTTCTTCAATTAGATATCGAAATTTAGATTGATGACGATATACTTAAGAATCCGTAAGATGTTTTACTCGAATTTACTTAATAGCTTTGTCATATTTGCGATCGCGATTGCGGGGTATCACGAGATTGTAGTCATGTTTAAGATTAGGCAATTGGGTCACTGTGTTTTCTGTAGAAAACACAATGAATCTGATACACAAAAATGTGCTTTCACGATGAATGGACGTTATTTATCAGTAGAGTTTCGTGCGTGCTCGAACCTAGACACGCGTTTCGCTTCTCCGTTTTTCGATCTTCCTCAAGCGTAGAATAGGTCATTATTAGGAAAGAATAAAAGTGTGACAAAGTGGCGAGGACGAACATCGTACGTAGGAGGCAGTGATGCAACGACCACGTTTATCTGCTACTGTTTCTTTCTTCGCGATGAGTTATTTAAATACTACGGCTATATAAATGGAGTGCAAAAGAAAGAAGAATAACACCCATAGGATGGTTCCTAAATATCGGTGGTTCTCCCGTGCCAAGCGATGTTTTACTGTAAGTAACGTCCAAGTTGTATCAACGATAAGTGTCCGGATTTACCGGATATGAAACACATGTTAAAATTCACAACGCCGCAGCGTCGTAGGAACGTCAGTCGGTTCTTTTTGGAACGTTCGAAGAATACATAAATTATTCGACGCGTAGGTTGTTTAATTGCTGCTCGCAGACGGCTAGACAAATTTTTCTTGATAAGCGCAACGCGGTAAAACGATAACAATGATTTTATTAGGTCTTTTTATAGTGATACCACCTTGATGAATATTCATCTGTAATATTTACGCTGTCCTGTCAAGATAATAATCGGACCCAATTCAATTATTTATTTATAAATAAGAAGATTAAACCGTTAAAAAGAAAGGCATTCGCGTCGCGGTTAATCGACGTGGTTCAAGTGCAAACGATGCAAAAAGAGAAAACTGCTACATTTTCCGTAACGGGAAACACTGGGTCAACCAGGTTTATATACGTGTATCTGGTATACGGTACATGCGTAACAGCCGCGCGACGGCAAGGGCCCGTTTACTTCCGTTCTGCCTTTTACTTGTTTTCTATTCCGTTTTCCCTCGTCGAGCTTTTTCTTCGACCACTTCGGTCTTCCACCCTCCAGTCGCAAGGCTTCCCATAACGAAATCGCGTTTCGAGTTTCAACTCTTCAATCCTTTTAACTACTTCCCACGTTTATTTATTATTCATTGATAATCTGCATAATGAGTGAGTCAGTAAGAAATACCACTTAATGATTGTATTAAAACTTATTATGTAGGAATTTTATTGTACTCCAAGTTTGAAATTAAATATAACAATTCTTAAGTTGAAACTCCAGGACTTTATTAGACAATTGTAGCTCTGCACGCAAGCACTTCAGAAATCTGCCTCACTGTAGAATTTTGGTTGGCCTTGTAACTAGTCTTTGTGAGTGATCGAAGTCTAATGGCCAATACAGGAGGGAAATAAGAATACTAGAGAGGCGAGTAGATAGGAACAGAGGTCAAGATGAGTAAGAATGTGTTTTCTTATTGTTAGATAGATTTAGAATGTTTGTCGTTAAGTAAACTGTGTCAATAGTAATGAATTAATTCGTCATGCAACAATTTATTACATGATGCGATTCGTGCTTATATTTTAATGAATTAAAATGTGCTTCTGCCAGGATAATGAAATCAATGACTAGTGGCTAATTTTAAATGCTATTTTACTGTCTAGATTAAGCTAGCTCTAGTTAAATAGCGTCGAACCTGAAGGCCGAACGGTCTCTGAGAAATCGAATCCGTCTATCGAAATTGCAACTTCATTTTTATGCGGAGCAGGAGATAAGAGTTATCGCTATCGGTAGGGTCTGTAGTAGGGACTGTATTCTATGGCTCGTAATTTTGAACGAAAAGATACGCGACGAAATGATTTACGGCAAGCGTAAAGCAACATGAATATTTCATCCGTATACGAAGTTCTATATCAATCTATGTAACATTTTCTGTATCTTTCTACGTAACTCTGTACCTCGTCGACTTCAGTCTGGAAAATAAAGAAGAGACGAAAGTGGATAAATTAAAATTATATAATGTATCAAGGATTGAAGGAAGTTCATTTTTCAAACTGACACTCCGGTTCCATTTTACATAAAAATCCATAGTCCGCTAATTACAAGTACATAAGATTCGATAGGAGAAAAACCGGTCGCAGAAGTAGTTAGAGTCGTGGAAACTGGGCAGCGGCGTTTATCCGGATAATGCAGCACGTGTGTAGCATGTTTCGGGACACGTTTGAGCCCAATCTAAATATAAGCAGAGCGAGCAAAAAAAAAACTGAACCTCTCCCGCCTAGAAACTTGCGTTACCCGCTCGAATAATCTGCATCCGCGTACTATGCTCGCGCCCGCGTTCGCGTTCGTTTCGGACCCCGGCTGCCTATTATGTGCCTACGGGTGTTCGCTCGCGCTTCTCTCTTTCCGTTAGCAAACGCGTGCGTCGCGCGTTACGACCGATCGTGTTAACCGTGTCCTCCTCCAGCAAGGAATATAGACTGTATTGCGTCGCTTCCTTAGAATCGCGTAGTGTGTGCTCTGCCAGTGCTATTCTTCTGTTCGCTAATTATTCTCGCAAAGACTCGAGCGTCGTTAGAACGTCTGTGGAACCGTTCGCCGTTAGCAGAAGACGCCGTTTGCGTTTCGATCGTCGATAGTTTATGCTCGACGAACTCGCGACAAAAAGTAATGATTTGCTCGTTTATGCAAGCCACCACGTGATCCAACCAGTCACTGTTTTTCCCGGATCGTTGCACAAAGATCGTATATTATGCACAGTTGTTTGTTCGCAACCGCGTTTCGCATTGCAAGTGTTCCAAGGTGCGAATACCAATTATCTAGCGTCGGTTTCGTTTGGTCAGAGATTTAAGTATTTAATTTTAGCTTGTAAAGAGATGAAATTTTGCGCGCTTTATCGTCGCGGTACCACCGCACCGGTGCGTTGCACCATGCAACGCGCTGTTCGCTCGGTTGTGTAATATACGTACGTGTGTACGCAACGTAATACGGATATAATTGTTCGGCGACGTTGTATAATCCAACTTCCAGAGTGAATCCAGTAGTGATCGAGACGTCGCCGCGGGAACTCGGTCGTCCTCCTAAATCGTGTTTCTGAACAGAGTTAACAGACTGGAGAATCGATCAGTTCGAGTCAGTGGTCAACGCAGTGGCTGACGCGTTCCATCGATCCACGATTCCTAAACATTTCCATTGAATTCTTGTATCATGTATCGCTGCGCGAGTGTCGCCTCGTCATTTACTTATTTCATTAATTGTGCCATCGTATGTTTCGCACGTATTATTACGGATCGGGCCAGATTCCGCGAATTTTTCGGTGTATTTCCATAACGGGAAACAGTGCGTGTATTCCGAGGATTTTAGAGATTTGTTAGGTGCATGCAGGTTGATAACGATACCGTGGTTTCTATATTTAAGCGAGGACGCTTGAAAAAAGTGCTTCGTCGATAATATATACGGCCGGTGACAACGCTTACTCAGGCTCGGAAGTGCGAAACAATTCGAGTTAGTAACGAGTACGTGTACTGTCGAGACGAGGTCACTGGCTGGAAGAACGATCCCGCGACGTCCTAAAAGCTAAACGATAAACGTTTACGTAATCTGTGCCAAGTAAAACTAGCGTTAACAGTCGACACCTGCTATCGAATCTGAGCCGTAACGAAGTTATTACTATTCTGTTATCCGATACTCGCCGCGGTAACTTAACGAAAACGAAGAAACCGGTGCTCGTGCACTGGGAATGTGCCAAACATTCCCGAGGAGTCCGCGATTCGAGCTTCATCGATTTCAAGCGTAATCAAAACATTTGGAAGTTGAACTTACGAACAAGAGTCGTTCGACGAATCGATTTCAAACGCTTTGTTTCCTTCGGTGGAGAACGATGGGAAAACGAGTGAACGTAATGTGGAATCTTGACAACGACGAATAATAATTTCACGGTGCTCGATCGAGGGATACCATGAAGAAAGTGTATCGGGTAACTGTCGATTTGTGAAGAAGAAATGGAGGAAGCGAAGCACGCGTGGGCTTCCTTGAAGTCCGGTAGGAAATTATCGAACGGTAACTCTACTGCAGTTTGGTACGACGTTCCCGCGCCGGTGATAATACACTGTCACGAGTTTCCTGATTCTACGGCCGACGTTAGTAAAATCGAGGAGGCAACTTCCGTCTCGATCACTGAGGTCGACGCCGATTCGAATCCTAAAAACCAAGAGGATCAAGTTAGCAAGCGACATAGGAACACTGTAGAATTAACGGCAATCGCATCGGTCAGCACTGACGAGGACGGCGTGCCGCAGATCAGCTTCAGTTTCTTGCAAACGGATGAGAAACGCACGGAAGAAAATGGTAGAGCTTCGGTTCAGAGCGAGCTATACGATTTTCCAAAGAACCCGTATGCTTCCAATGAAGAAATTGAAAGCGAGAAAGTGGAAACCGAACGGGAAGCGGATGCAGACGGAGCGCAAGGAAAAATTGAAGAGAATAAACCTGAGAATGTAGAAGAAGGAGAAAAGAGCGAAGGAACGACACCGGTTGAATCGAACGTGTATTCGAATGTTGACGCAACTGGGAAAAACAATAGAGCTCGTCGGTCGACGAGTTCGTTCAAGCATGGAAAGAAGAGCTGCGGGAAATCGGAAAGCGACGCTGGTATTGCCTCGATGTCCGGTTCTTATTCGGATCCCGAGTGCTCGAACATTGATGCTCTTTCGGTCTCGAAAGTTTTCCGCCGAAACTCACGCGGGCGGTACTCGAAGGTACAATATGTATACTTGGTTTACAAGTTTTAGGACACGTTATAAATTAAATGAGATATTTTAAAATACAGACGAGAATTGTTTATATCATTTGAAATTATTCAGGATTTTGCGTATAACAAATATTAATAGTATAAATGTAATTGCGTATGATTTACTAGATGATTACAACTGTATGATGTATTATATTTGAAGATGTCCTAAGACTTGTAAACAGTAGCTACGTCGAGATATATGGGGTGTATGAAATATCGTAGCATTCGCGAGCTATACCGTAGCTAGATCCTAAAATTGCAGAAACACCGGCTGGGGAAAGCATGGGAGAAAATGCGAAGCTGGCTACGCGACGAAACCTCTAAGATCAACGAGGTCGTGAACAAGCACGCGAGGTTGCAAGCGGTTGGCGCTCTCGCCGGAGAATCGCGTAGCCTGACGATGAACCTTGCCAAGAGTAACAGCGCTTCCTACGATCTGACCAAGGCGAGCCCTCAGGAGACAGGGTCGATCACTAGGGTCGAGGAATTCGGATTGAGCACCGCCTCCTCTCCCACGAAAGAGGCTCCCGAGACCTTGACCTTTGACGTAGACGTAAACGCGAACAAACCTTCCAATAATAATTTGAGGAAAACGATTGCGAGCTCGGAAATGGTCTTGAATCACCTGGAGGAGAGCGAGGCAAGGATTGGTCCAGTCTCGTTCAGTATGGATAAACTGTGCTCAGATACGGAAAACGAGGAGACGGAGAATAGAGAGATCAGGGATCTCGGTCGTAAGCCCGCGCCCGGTCTAATTAAGAGAAGAATGCTAGGGTCGATCAGAGGGTTAATGGCCTCAACTCATCTGGCCCACGTTCGCGAGACCGAAGAGGTACATACGCTTAACTCTATTTCATTCATCTGTTCGTCTGTGACGCGACTGACGATCCTTTCTCACGGATGAGAACGAGCAAAATTTGTTTCGACTTACAATTAATATACGTTACGAAATTCTATTTATTTTATTCGGAATTATCTGCTAGCTGATAGAAACGTTGAGAACGAAAGCACGCGACCAGCGATTGGCAATTAGCTGTACAATCTCGAACGTAATAAGTACTTATACTTACGATCGGACGATTGTAATGTAAGCGGTGTAAATATCGAAGAAGCGATCGAAAGGAGGAAAGTGTGGGAAAGTTCTGCGGAGAAAATATGACCGAGCTCGTTCCTTTCTGCTCGTATCTCGTACCTAACGCGTTCTCAATCTCGCAGGTAACCGCTGTTTATTTTACAGTCGAACGACACCGAGTCCGAAACTCGAATCTCTAGTCCTGCTCTCCTATGCTCTTCACGTTCTGCTTTGTAGTCCGTGGTCTCGAAACTCGTGTAAAGCGCGATAGGTATGCAGCCGCGAGCATACTTTCCGCGAAAGTAATCGTGCGTGGTTTACAAGGACACGGTTCCCATCGGTAATCCGTGACAGAAGCGTATAACGAATTCGCCGTTTGTTTTCTCCGCGACCTTATCGGAAATCGTTTGCGTGAGAGACAAGTAGGCATACGCGTAGTAGAAAACCGAAAGAAAGCAGAAGTCGAATGCACGGAGGGGAGACATTACCGTCGGTGATAGTGGCCGCGACCTCCGCGATTTCACCGTGTCACGCGTGGATCTGCGAGAGCCGAGGAAACGAAACGCCGAAAGGTAAAAGGGAAAGGAACCGCGTGCATCGATTGCGATCTCTCGTCTCACGATATTTTACCTCCGATTTCGAAGAACCCTGTTCCGTAATTTCTACACCTGTCCACGGTCGCTTACGCGTCCTCGAAACTCTCGAAACCGTGTTCTAACAATCGCTAAGGCTATACTGTCTCTTATTCACGGTCACCGATTCACGCTAACCGCCGCTGTCCTCTATAACGTTATTTTCTAATAAAAATTAACTAGCTGTTTTCTATTCTTCTATCGTATCGGAAAATCGTATTTGCAGAGGATATAAGGAATCCTTGAACGCAAAATGTTAAGGATGTATTGGCTATACACTCAATCCCAAAAGTTTATGTACCTTAGAAAAACGCATTTCCTATAATT
>NW_017180156.1:58678-71062 GCF_001652005.2 Ceratina calcarata
TTTCTAAAGTGCATAAACTTTTGGGATTGACTGTATAGCCAATACATCCTTAAATTACAATGTTTGAATGATACCTAACATTCAATTGATAATTTTTTTATTTAAAATTCTCAGTTTACATTACATTTTTTGATAGAACAGAAGCTCATCGTGCAATGGTTTACTTCTAAAAAACTCAACCTGTATTGAAAGTTCTGAAAAAACGTTTAAAATATCACCCATATAATTCCACCTGTTGCATCGCGGCTATATATGTCCAGGCGCGGCCCCGATGTATCAATTAACCTTTTGCACAGCCCCTTCAAGAGGTTTCGACATCCCAGCATTAATACATTTTATCATTTTTACGTATCCAGTTTCTGCGTAACAAATTCTGTCTGCGAATAAATTCTTTCGCAAACATTTTCACGCGTCGAACAACTTGATAGCCATGTACGCAGAGTGGATCAATAAGAATTCTCATATAAAAGAAACTGATGTTTATTGATCCTTTGAGCTTCATTCGTTCAAATTTAAGACCGTAGTCGTTTAATATAACATAAGAATTAACGATATCAATAAATATTGTTTTATGTGATTATTCTTATTGATTTAACATGTCTGTGAGACGTAATGTCTTGTCTGTTATCTAGGAAGACGGATCGTAAGAAAGTTGATCTCTCTTCGTGGCGGTGCGTTTAATTAATCTTTTCCTCGCAAGAGCGATCACGCCAGCGGTGAAATACGTGTTATAGCGTATTCTTCTCACGCGTTCAGTATTTATCTTAATTTTCAAAATACCCGATGACGTATCTTTAGTTTCGAATTGAAATTTTTAGTGAGCTCGTATAGAAATTCGATTCATTACGAGTGAAAACAATTATAATATGGCATCGCGTCGGTTTGGAAAGCCGTCGAACCAGAAAGTTACATAGCAGTTGGACGATCGAACGAGAATCGAGGAGTCTGGTTAGCCGGTAGGGCGTAACGGCAGAAAATACCGGTAAACGACATTTCCGTCCGATATTCTTTCTTCGAATCTGGTTAAGAGAGAAAAATCCGATAGCGAACGTGGTTGACAAAAATCGAAACGAAAAATTGAATACCGGTTAGTTTCTCGATAACGATTCGGTTTTCCTTAATTAGTTTCGCCAATTGGTCGACATCGAATTCGCACGTATCCTGAAATTCCGTATTCGTCGAAAGAAACTCGTATGCATATTATTAGCATATTTATATTATGATTGAGTAAAATCACGAACGGGTATCTCGAGGGCAACGACTTTCTACTTTTTTAATTAACTTAGTTGCACTTTTTCAAATCGTTTAATCTGCTTACATCAATTTCTCGTATTTTTCAAGGTTGTTAAAGGTTCTTTCCTTCGTGATCGTTTCTGGAAATGTACAATCCAAACTTGTCGACTTGTTAGAAAATCGTTGAATACGTGACTCGTTCGAGCGGACATCGGAAATTCTGCGTTTCGCGATCTACGATGCGTGGTTACCGCTACTTTCTGCGTTACCCTCAAATAAATCTCGTACATAATAGAACGCGCTGTGACTGTTCAACTGTACAGTACGATCATTATTACCGGAGAATTAATTCTGGTTGCAGGGAGGACAGGGCGGATTCGAGGATATCCGAAGGTACGTGAAACAGGGTGGGGATTTTTGCAAAGAGTTGGCATCGATCCTTCACGAAAGGTGAATTATCATGCGTTTGATTTTTCAAATTGATTTTATGTAGGGTGTATTCTCTATTTATTCTCTTGTCTCGCAGAGCTGAATTGGAAGCGACTTACGCCAAAGGGCTCAGCAAATTGAGCAGTAAATTGACGAAAGCATGCGCGAAAGATCAAGGTATTATGACTTCTAATTAATCTCGATCCGACCGAGTGTACATAGAATATAATTAAGGACGGTGACGCTGTGTCAGTGCATATAATCTTTATCGTTGCTTGGTGATGAGCACAGGTGGGAACGGTAGCGGAGGCGTTAACGAGGCATGGAGATGCGTCGGCGAAGAAATGGAGGCCGCCGCGGAAGCCCACAAGATCTGGGGTATCACACTCAGCGAGCAACTCGCGAAACCGCTCAGAGTAAGTTCTTTTAGAAAAAATGAATCAGGGACAGATGATCGATATCTTCGAAATATTATTAGGAATAGTCGTTTATGTGCTAGTGATCGACACGGTTTTTGCCTTATGCGTAGACAAGGAATAAAAAGATCGCATGTATCACTTATCGCCGTTTTCGATGTGTAATCAGAGATACATTATCTTTGGAAGAAAACGCGGGAAGGCGTTGACGATGCTCTCTCTGCCTCAGGTGGGAGTAGCGGAGGCTCAAGGACGATCGAGGAAGGCGATCGAGAATTCCGTGGACAAAGCTGGAAAATCTCTCCACGAGTGGCGAAACGTCGCGGCGAAGAGTAAGAAGCAGAGTTTCGCGAGCGCACGGGAGAACGAGAGGTTGCAGGACCTGGCCAGGCTGCAAACGATCAGTCAGAGCCAGCAGAGCAACAACAAATCGCCGAGTCATCACCAGATGACCGAGAAGGAAGCCAGCAAGTTGGAGGCGAGGAGGAGAAAGGCCGAGGATTCGTCTCGCAGGGCGGACACCGAGTTCTACACGGTGAGCGTGAGAGCCGAGAGAGCCAGGCTCGAGTACGAGAGCACGATGAGGAAAGGGGCAAAACAGATGGAACTCCTCGAGGAGGAAAGATTGAGCGCTCTCAAGGATCTTGCGAACGTTTACCTGGCTCACCTACAAGCCCTGGCTCCCCGCCTGCAACAGGTGAGCGCTCACGACGTCGGACGTTCGAGTTGCGAATCACCAATTATGCAATCGACGATCTTTTTCTTTTTACAGAGTGCCGACCGATTGGCAACGCCGATACGTAACTGCAACGTGTCTCAAGATATCGAGATGTTGAAGAACCACATACGCAGAGTAGAGAGCAACGACGGTTGTAACGCGGAGCAATTGCTGCCGGACTTTTACGCGGAGCATGTTACGCTCGCGATGAACAGGGAACGTCGAAAGCAAGCATTAGTGAGAGTGCTCCATTTGATCAGGCAAGACTTGGAACGTGAGAGGCGTGGTAGAGAGGGTTTAGAGACGCTTCACAGAGCTTTTGTCGCGACGCCGGCCTTCGCCGCGGACGAGAGCACCCAGAACGTCACTGAGAAGCTACACCATGTACGTCTACGGCTTGAAACGGTTTTCGTGTCTTTCGCGTGTAAATTATGATTACCGATCTTCTTCCGGTAGATGCGTTCCATGCTACTGTACCTGGAGGCAGCCAAGTACAAAGTCGGAGGAACGTTGGCGGAAGTGGAAGGCAGCAAACGAGGCAAGCATCCGTTCGCCGAGTACATTTTAGTTTCGAGGGATAAACAGGGTTTGCAGCAAAGTGTCCTTAAGGTGAATATTCTGTTTTCTAAGGATCGATTCCTTTCCGTAACGTGAGAAAACAAACGTATGCGCTTTTTGTTTCAGATTCCTTCTTGGGCAAAGAATGAATCGTTCGAGATTCAAACGGAAGAGGACGACGATATCGAAGTCCGTCTCGCGAAGGATCACGATGCCGTCAGTCGTCAATGGGTAGACCGGACGGCTGGCGATGGGAACTCGGAAAATCCACCGGACGAGGACGATTTCAGCGATTTCGACGAGTTCAGCAGTCAGTCCGAAGATAACAATAATCAGGACGTCGACACCGTGGAAACGAGTGTGAAACCTGATGGAACGGAACAATGTCGAGCGATCTATCAGTATTCGGCGAACTTGAACGATGAGCTCAGTCTGAGTCCAGGGGATCTGATAACGGTGCATCAGAAGCAGCCCGATGGATGGTGGATAGGCGAGTGCAAAGGCCGAACTGGAATATTTCCAGCAACCTACGTTCAAGTAATTTGATTGTAGAGCTCACAAGAGAAGGAAACCAATCAAACGTTTGCTTCGAACTCTGAGCAGGGAATGAATAAACGAATATACGTGAGAAAAATTAAATAAGTGCCAATGACAAGATTTGGGTGTTTGTTCGAATATCTCGCGGAGTATATGAAATAAATGTGGACGAAGTTAATATATAATCGCGATGATACCGTAGATAGATTTATACGACGAACTATTCCTTTTTATAGCTGACGTACTATAATTTATACAATTGTAATGTAAGTAATAACGCCGCGATACGCGATGATGGATTGTATCATTTTCATACGTTGCGTCTGTGAAAACAAGGAAGAAAGTCTATCATTCCTTCTATAGACGATCAAAGACTGCCATTTACGTGGCGATCGCGTGTCAAGTCAGCGCGAGTGTGTATGTATGTATGTATGTAGTAAAACCTGTTCAATCTTAATTTTGATATTTCGTTGTAAATAATTGCGAGATAAACTTCGTTTATTTGTGTTATAATAATACAGTCGAACGATACAGCGTTAATTAGTTTTAATCATCAACATGGTCACCGAACTCCTTCTCCAAATGAATGATTATTTCATCCAGCATGCGAGTGTTATTAACTGGAAACAAGATTAAAAAGTTCGCGTATTTAACGAGAAGACTTTAATTAAAAGTCGTCTTACCACAAAATGGCGCGCTGTCGGCAGTAATGACGAAGAACGTTCCTCGTTGAAGATAATTTATAGCGTTTATTCCCATTTCCGAACAGATACTTCTGTTACAAGTTCCCCTGGCCGCGCGGAACAAGTTTCGATACGATAGGTCCCAGTGATGCGCCCAAAATGTGCAATTGTGCTTAACGTCAGTTACCAGGGACTCGATTAAGTAATGGTGCGAAAGACCATGACTGCATATGGACTTGTCGATCACTAAAATCGAGTAACCAACGAAATCGAATAATTCTTTTATTTTCGAACGAAACATGTAGGAAGCTACATATCTGCTCCAGTAAAGTTAATCACCTTGAATGGGAACCGGTAAATAACTGAAGTAGGAAGAGTTGCTTTTTATGCAGGCGGGTTGGGATTTGCCACCGTTCGGATAGAAATCGACGTGGCCTGAGAAACGATATCAAAAATTATATTTTATCGGAGCAATCAACTAAAAGTACAAACCTATTGGGCCTGGTAAACCTAATCCGATCTCGTGTAGCAATTTCCCATTAGTGTGAATCACATCCACGAAGGGTGCATCGGATTTGGCGAGCTTCACGGCAGGGTCTGCGTTTTTGAAGCAAGGTTGCGCAGGATCTAATCCTGTTATTCTCTCTACTTTCCATGGACTGTGTCTTTTTTTCAATTCTTTTGCAGTGAAACCACAGATATGTGCACCGAGACTGTGACCCACCAAATATATTGAGCCCCAAACGATCTTATCGGAATTGTTCCCAGCATATGTGGCATTTTCTATATGTTCTAGAAACCTTTACAGTTTACAGTTTTAGTACATCGTAAATTACAGCCATTATTTATTTAAAATAATTACAACCTTGATATTTGATAGCCCACTACTTTTGTGTTAACAGCAGCTTTGTAATAATTCCAAGTATTACCGCCAGCACTCCAGTCTACAACTACTACATTGACGTCTCCCTAAATGAAAACGCGAACATATGTAGAAAAATTCATTCTATTTATTATTTCAAATTTTATTTACCCATCGAAGGAAAGCTTTTTCCAAGTTGCTGATCCATGGTTCTTGACCGTGGGATAAGAAACCGTGAACTATTATGATTGTTTTTCGTTCGATTTGAAAATCCGTCCATTCCAAACCGAACTGTTTGCCGATTATTACCTTAACGCGTTGAGGCTGCTTTCTCGATGAGAGCAAAAATTGCATCTCTAAAGCGTTTGTACCATTCGGATTGCTCATGAAAAACCATTCCAAAGCTGAGGCTACCGTCTTGCCTAAGCCGAGACAGTCTACTTGATGCGACTTGCCATCTACTTCAGAATCAGAAGAGAGGTCGAAAATAAAGTCTGTCAAATGGCTAATGTAACTACTCGAATTTTTGTCAACGTTTCTATCTTCTTCCGAAACGATATGACTATGCGCGACAAAAAGTAAAGACAATTCAACGAATACTATTACAGACAGTTGCATTTTCCTGGATATTTTTGTATCCAACCGTACTCGACAAAGTTAGATTAGACTAGATTCATAAAGAAAAAAATAAGTGATGTGATGACCTGACGATAACATATACAATTACTAATTTCAAGCGAAACATCGTTACTTTGTCACTTCCCTACAAATTTTACATAAGAACGAAGCATTTTATGTATTTACTACTGAATCAAATGAAAGTATGACTTTAGAATGATACTTCCCATTGTAAATGAAATTATAAGTATTTATTAATACTTATATCGTATGTACATACATATATATAGAAAAAAACACTTATGTATTTCAATTTCCGATGGTAACAGTAGATAAAATATCTTGGTTTATTTTGCGCGAAAATGAAACATATGTTTCATACAAAAGTATTAAAGTACCGTTATAGAAATTTATGTAAGTTTATATGTTTAGCTTTTGCTTCTTCCTCCTCCGCGATTTTTCTTTCTTCTTCTTCTGCAACAGTTAGAAAAGGAATCATTATGGTACTTAGATAGAAAGTGGAGGCTATTTAGAATCGCTAATTTTCTTACCACTGTCTGGTCAAAGTTCGTTTGGTTGATACTGTTTTTGCTACCTCCTTGGAACGAACTAAAATCTATAGTGTTGTAATTAAACTTATCCGATGGCATCATTCCCTTCTGTTTCAACTGTTTCATTACACGCTTCTTTTCTCCTTTTCCTCTTGAACTGAAAGTAAACTCAATACATTAATAACAAGAGAAGATAACATTTCTCGAGTATCTTGCGTATACTAACCGCATGGGATTGATCGTTTCGTCGTTTGAAGCTCGCATGTCGCTCATTTCTCTACCTTCTTGCGAACGTAGGTCTGCTACGTCGTCTAGTCTTGTTAAATACCCTGCAACTCTCAACGTGCTTTCATTATACACATCCTTCAGCGACGGGATCGAACTTAACGGTTTCTGTTCAGGATACCGTTCCGTTTCCTGTTTATTAATATTTGAATCACGTTTCTTTTTACGACCTTCCATTTGACTCAGCGGCGTCTGAAATAGTTTCCTCTTAGCGACTTTCTTAAAATGTTCGTGAACACGATTTTTGCTCTCTTCTAGTTCTGTATCTTTTTCTTTTAATTCTCTATCTTCTCCTTGACTTTCGGTCTCTGTCAGTTTATTCGCGCGTTCCTCTTCTTGTTTTTGTCTCTCCCTTTCTCGCGATTCTTCTTCCGCTACCATTGGTATCACTCGCTTATATCGTTCGAACGGACTTACGAAAACGAACTTTTTCTTTCCCGTACTTTTCCGGTCCTCATCCTCGTTCTGCAAATAAGACTAATTACTAGAGTTCAAACAAATCATTATTTTGTTAAGTACCTCGGATGTAGACGAGTCATCGAATACAGTGACAGTATGCTCAGTCGCAGTCAAAGAAATCGGTGAGTCAGGCTTGTTTCCGTTGTCTAACAGACAGGGTAAATCGGCTCTCGCTTCCATACCGCTTGGAATATCGTGTGACGTCCACGTCTTTGAGCTTGCTGTCTGCACGTTTCTCTGAGTCAGTCTCTGCTTGAGCTCCTCCAGCCCTGTTTTAATGAGCGGCTGTTCCCTAGCCTTCAATATTATTTTGTGCAGTTTCAATAGATTCTGTCTGACTAAAGGAGGAATCGAGTCGCAGCATGCCAGAATTCCTTGCATCTCGCGCGGCAATGTGTCTGCTATATTTAAAAGCATGTGATTCGGTAGAACGTAACCGATGCTATCGTCTTCTTCTCTCGCAGTTTGATCCCGCCACTTGTGCAACTCCCTCAAAGCATACAGTTGCTTGTTGTTGAATATCCTGTTACTCTTTTTGTACATGTTCATGAAGCTTTCCTCTGTCCATACTGGTTTCACGTAAGTCTTCTTGCAAATATCTGTACTCCTATCGTAAACCGCTTTCAAAATATTCGACTGGCCATTAGCTGCATCAATCAGAGCATTCGTTAGAATGTCTTTTATGTACAGTAAATAATGCGTGTCCTCCCTGGCGTATTTCAAGAGTTGTTCTGGTAATGGTCGTATACGCCAATCGGCCATTTGAAAATGTTTATTAGGATCCACGTTGCAGTAGGTTTTAAGCAAATACGCTAGACTTAAATACGGTAGGTTCAACTGTTTCGCCGCTTGATGAGTATCAAACATGTTGACGATGTACAGAGATAGATCTCGCTGAAGCCATTGAATGTCTAAATCTGCTCCATGAAGCACTTTCAGTATCGTGGGTTTGGTAAAAATTTCGTTCAACTCGTGTAATTCAGAACGCAATGACAGAGTATCTATCACATAATCAGTATCTCGCGTCGAGATTTGCATCAGACAAGTTATTCCTTGGAAACTTCGGTAAGAATGATGCTCCAGATCCACAGCTATTTCTTTGTACTCTTTTAAATCATCTAACAATAACTTGATATCGGGTGGATCTTTGATCATTATCAATTTAGTATCCTTTAAAGGTTTATACATCAAAGGTTTAGTCTTTTCCAATTGATCGTTAGGAATTACGAACATTTCCAGTTCATGTTCGTAAGGGTGACAAAACACCTCGCCATTTTCACCCTCTTCTAAATAAATCGCCAATGGTCTCCGAGAATTAGGTTTATCCTTGATTCTGGGACACCAGGGTTTCAGACTATTGTCGATTTTATCTTTAAACGATAATTGTGGTCTGTGAACATTTTTTCCAGCTAACAAGCATATAGAAGATTCATCCTGAGAAGTTTTCTGACTTGTTGATGATACCAATTTACTGTTCCAGCTACCATTCATCTGCTGCGTCTTCGCATGAGTGACTACCAATTCCACTTCAGATTTTTTAGTTATGCCACATTCTTCATCCATTAAAGCATTCTGTGATTTTACATATTTACAAAGACTATAGCTTGGACAAGGAAATGTTATACTCAATAAAATCATTATGAGAACTTACAGCTCGATCTTGAAGAATATCATTCGCTTCTATTAGGAGTTCAAACTTTTCTTCGATGTCACGATTTACAACACTGCCCTTGACACTGATTTTGCCTAATATATCTTGCATAGCATTCAATAGTAAATCTGTGTTTGAATTTTTGGCTTTGAGAAAACTGGGGAAACACGCATAATATTTGAAGTTCGATCCAGTAGGTAAATTATTAGCAGCCTTGATTCCAAATTTAATCGCATCGTAAGCTTCCTAAAATGTGATTGAAATCCGGAATACAAATCTATTTCAATTAAAGGAGATGCAGAGGCACAATAATTCGAATCATACCTGAATGTAATCTTTAAAATTCGTGTATCCGGGGATAACTTGGTTAATTTCTGGTGGGTCACTGACTTGCGCTTCATTTTCCGTCGTTTGGCAATCGCCACTCCAATCTTCATTTTCCATATTGTTAATCGTAAAAATCTGCACAGTTATTCGTTAATTGTGCACTAGAAAACAGTGTTTAAAATTACGATTTACAAGTTTGGCATGCTACAACTACACGTGCATGCATGTTCGCTATTCTGTTCTGGACAGATCCATGTTTGTGTTATGTATATTAACTTAGCTTCGTGAATCGCCACCAGGGAGAACGTAAGTATGCAGGCATATAAAGCTGTCATTTATTCAGAAAAACCAAGTAAAAAAATCAGTAAAATCTCTACGGGACGATGAATAAAAAACAACAGGACACGAAGCATTCCATTTTCGGATGTTTAAATCAAAATTAAACAGTTGTAAACAGATTTCTTTATTTCTTCACAAATGGGTAATCGCTTGGCACGTGTTGAAGTTTTGAATCGATGAAGTTTTCCCTTCAAATATAAAAAATAACATGAGCCAAGTAGAAAGAAGAAGTACGCGGAATGTACAGGTGAATTGATTTTGTTACAAGAATGCGCTTGCGGTCGAATTTCCTTCGGCGGGAAACGCTTCGATTTAATCACGCGCATGTTGCGCATGTCAAACGCATCAAGTTAATTATGTATTATGCTATTTAAAAAGAAATTCGGGAGATACTTCTATTTATAGTTGCAATAAATGTTATGTACAATAGCCGCGATTACAAAATAATCAATAGTCCCAGTGAACAGTTTCGTCTCACTCTTCTTTTTTTTTAAACAATTTTTTATTCGTAATATCTAGATGTAAATCCGTATATAAATTATTATTATGCACACATTCGCGTTACTTGATTCCTTTCTTTCTCACTCGCTCTCTCTCTCTCTCTCTCTCTCTCTTTTTCTCTCCCGCTCGTTTCCCTATTTCCCAATTCCCACCCCAAATATTTTGTTCATTCTCGCCGTGGCACAACGAACGAGTTGCTATTTTTCTTCCCCTTATGACGGTACAAAACTATCCTACCTATGTACAGGGTGTACGAAACGTGCAAAGCGAATGAAACACAAAGTGGAGGACATACATTGTGCGCAATCAATCGCAAATCGTCATACTACTCGATCATGTCTGTGATGCAAAGTTCGCGGAAGAGTGTATCTCAATCATTGTATTAACCGGTTTTCAAATAGTACAAATCATGTTCAAGTTTTTTCCGAAAGGTGTGAGCAACATTCGTCGATACGAACGATTAACAATCGTGCAAGGGTATGCGAGGCTCGGAAAAATTTCGTCGCGTAGAAAACGAATGATTCTATGTACATTACAGATCTCTCTCGTGTCGCGCTTAGAAAAATAGAATCTATGTATATCTGTTAGAAATCATTTGTGCGGAATCCTGTGAATCTCGATGCAAGACATTCGCCGACGCTCGAACAACAATTTTAACAACGAATAAGATCCGATCAACAGTTTAACGCTGTACAATTTCGCGATTCCTGTACAATAGAAATAAACTGGATTGAAAGATCCTTGAATGACTCAGCGTATTTGACAGTGTGTTCTAAGTCGAAACCTTAGTGTCTAGATCACAAGCGATACGACGAAATATCTCGGTAATCACAGCTTCGACGTCGATGATCGTGTTAAAGTAATATTTCCTATGAGCGTAACACACTCCCTATATAAACGAAAAATTGTTCAATTGACTGCATCGCATTCTATGCTCCTATGGGATTTAGATGGCTTATACGGTGTTTAAACAGGTGCATTTTTTTCCAGAATAAGAAACTACCGACGGGGCCAGGGTTGTTGCAGTTTTACTTTCAACAAAGATCTTGTTTACTGGAATATCAATTTTCATGCTTGTCGCCTTTGGTTGACAAAACGGTTTGCGCGTCAGGCGTAGCTACTTACGTCCGATACTGATAGAAAATTCTACGCTTACAAAAAATGAAACACGATGTCTTTGCTCTCGTTAACGAGTTGTTCGATGGGTGATCGCGCGACGTTGTTGAGCATTGCGTAGTTTTAATCGTCGCGTATGTAATTCGTCAGAACATCCTAGATATTAAGGCACATCAGTTTGCTCGCAAGGCACGGATGACGTCGTTCCTTCCTCCCTTGTCTCGTCGTTGATTGATAACGTTCGGTAATCGAAAAAGTGACGTGAGTTTCCTTTGCTTTGCGCGGCTTCGCGATTCCTATAATATAATCGGCATAAAAGCCAGTCAGTGAAAAATATTCAACGCGTCGATTAGTAATCGGTCTTATAGTTTAAATTAGTTTCATATATTCTCTCGATCCTTTTCCTTAATTAATTATTTTCTTTTTTTTTGTTCTTTTTCCTTTTTATTCCGACTGAATGGCTTTTGAGTCGAACATATCGAATAGGCGATGTATTTTATGTACAATGCTGAACGTGGGACACTGTACGTACGCCTGCCGCGCAGATAAGGTGTCGATTTGGGAAAATAAGTGCGAAACGTAAAACATACGTTGGATCGATTTTCTTCCGTGATCTTTCCCATGCAATTATCCAGCGATCGAAGAGATTCGTGAAACTGAATTCAATGCACAGGCGCGAATTTAAAGGCCAGTTTCCGCGGCGTTTATGTAACCGTGAGACTTGGTACGAAAGTGCGTGGACCGTGTCCCGCAGTCCAGTCCAATTAAGGTCGTCAGTTCCCGAATCGAAGCGACGATGGTTACCAATTTTCTAACCACCCGAGGGATTAAAAATTGCGAACAGAGATCTTCCCGAATTACGTAATCAGATAACGGACGGTGGCATTGTTACGTAATTTCATCCAAGACTCACCGTTAACTCCTCTTATATAATTCCCTGTTTTTATATAATGTTATAGGCGTACCGATGACAATAAAAACGTTTCGTTGGTTTCTATCTATTCTCCCGATATATTTAACCGTTTGACAATTATATAAACCGAAAAATACATCTGCCAACGGAAATAGCAGGCGTTTAATTGAGAATACCGGGGGGGGGGG
>NW_017180156.1:71083-84336 GCF_001652005.2 Ceratina calcarata
GGGGAATTTCACAGAGGTGAGAGTCCTTTTTATCCGCGGTTTGCGGAAACTCCGCAAATTTCACCATGGTCGATAAAAAACGATTATTCCTCGATTACCGGCGAGTATCGTAATACGTCTACGAGTCGCACCGTGAACGCGTAACGTAACGACGACGATGCGAACCGTACGTTCAAGTTTTTACGTAATTCCACCTGTACCTACTCGTACCGTGATCGTTATCGATGCAATCGGTCTGGTGTTCGTGTGGAATACAATTTAGACCAACGGCGCGGCGCGGCTAAACTTTGTTTCTCTCGCTTTCTCGCCTACCATAGCCCGCGCACTCTGAGGCAGTTGCCGAATATCTAGTCTTCGTTGTTCAAATGAAAAGCTCGACTCCTTCGAAATTAGCAGGAGCCCAGCTCGTCTGGCAGGTGTACGTACAGCGAGCCAGAGTGTATGATGAATACCTAAACCGCGATGTCAGGATCCGTGACATTGAGTCGCGATATATCCGGGTGTACTTTCGTACGTTCCATCGCTCTCTGTCTCTCTCTTTCACTCTCTCACTCTCTTTCTACTCCACTTCTATGAATACGCGCGTGGTCTACGCGGCACGAGGTAATTTTGTACTCAATGTTCCCTCCGCCGTGTCACGAAGGACCGGGAGAGCGAAGAGGAAACGAAGCCCGGATGCAACTCGTAGGATCGATGGTGAAAGACGAGATGAATTTGATGAATGACTACGACGTGGCACGGTCGGGTCACTCGGCCGTTGTATATGATTTTCGTAGATTCAACTCCGACGCGGCCAGACTGTCGCCTTTCACGTAATAATCAGCCGCGTCCCTTCTACCCGAGTTGCTGGTGGTAACCGCGGCGCCGCCGTTCGTAACGCCGTTCGTCAATGCGTGATCGCTGTTCCTCTGCTCGTGGTCTTTCTTCACGCCGTTCGTGATCAGTCTCCTCTTCTTCTGCTGCTGGTAGCTCTGCTGGTAGAACTCGTTGAACAGGAAGAAGAACATGGTCGCGTGCAGGCCGATCCACCAGACGAACGCCTTCGGGTAGTTGCAGTTGATGAACAGAAGTTGGAACGCGTGGATCATCACCGCGATGAACTGGATCATTTGGAAGACGGTAAGGTATTTCTTCCACCAGAGGTACGGGTGTAGCTTCGGGCCCATCGCTGCCAGCATGTAGTACGTGTACATCACGATGTGAACGAACGTGTTCAGGAGCCCGAAGAACGTCGAGTGCCCGCCTGGAAAATAAAACAAAAACGCAATGTTAGATATACGCATTTTATTTAGATTTCCGTCACAATAAGAATCTGTGCGGTTCGAATGGATAAGAGAGCTAAGCTTACCGGGTGTGAATTTAACGCCGAACCACACTGACATTGGCATGCAACCGTGATGAATAACGTGCAACGTCGACACGTGATTATTCTTCTTCCTCAATATGAAGAAGATCTACAAACAACGGTGAACGATGGAAAAATTGTGGGTAACGGAATTTCCAACGTTGAGCGACTGAAAACGTTCCGGTTTACTCACCGTGTCCATGAACTCCGTAAATTTCGAGAAGTAGTACCACCAACAAGCGTGCACCATCTGCACTTTGCAAAATAACAGTTAAACTATCATCCCGAACACGTTTCGTTCAAGTTACGGACTAAGCAAATCTTCGGAAGTAAAACAGTTCTCTTTCCAAGAAATCGCGATAGTTCAACTTCGGATTTTCATGCAACATAAAAAGTGCACGCCGAGATTGACGTCTATTATACGCATTTACATATTCAGTTGGAAAAATCCCGACGATACCCCAAAGATTTGCTGTAGATATTAGATTGTCGACGTAAAATTTTAATTTATGCAGCAATCTGTGTTCTTTCGGTAACAGCTATCTGTATCGATAGTATAATCTGTAAGTGGTGTAATTTGTCGTCGGATAAGCGTTTTCTGTGTCTGTCTTCACGGTGTTTTACTTGTTACTGTTGTTAATTGCGAGAAGCGGCTATTCCGAAATGTTAGTGTACCAATTAACACGTTAGACGCGAAACCAATTTTCCTGAGCTTTCTGTTCAGACGACGCGTCGTGTTTCGGCGTTATAATGTTACATAGTATAAAACATGTATCGGAGTGACGATTCTCTTTCACTTTCCGGTTGGACTATAGTAATGCACAGTAAAAACATTTGACGGTAATACGTGGAAAGTCAAACCATATCTTTGCTTAGAATGTTTTAATACATTCATTAAAACTATATTATTTATTTCTTAATTTTGATACTGCCAGTTCCTGGGAACGACGTCGGCCGTCTGAACGAGAAGTTCACTGTCAGTCCCAAAGAACCGATGCAGCTTGAACGGAAAGTTCATTGTCGGTCCCTGGGGACCGACACCGCATTTAACGTGTTAACTACGATTTTCTCAAACACTACTGGATGATACTTAGTACAGTAGCGACAGGGGTGTAGTTGAGTGGATGTTCGTTACGCATGTAACATAATTGTGTCACGAGTTTTACCGATGTGACGTAAGAGTGAGATCTTATTTTTGAAAACGTTAAGTACACTGAAGTGTAGAAAATGTGTGTTTGTTTTAGTGTAACATTTCCGTGTTAATGGGGAATTATCACCCACCCTTAGTACTTGGGGTCGATCGCTGTAGTCTACGGGTTGGCACCTTAGAGAATAGTCGCCAGTCAGCCATCCGGACATTCCTATCTGCAACCACAACCGCCCAAAGGCCATTCTCCAATCAAGAAATATATAAATGAAACAGAAAGGATCGACGAGGTCGAATCGTTTTCATTTTATTTAATATTGTCAATTTCAAGAGGAAAGTATCTAGCCAAGCGTTCCATTTTCATGCACACGTTCCAGAATACAAAGTAGCACAGATAGATACACAGAGACTACGATAGTAACCAAAAGCAGTAAATTCACACACAAAATAACTGTAAAAGGAAACCCATAAGCGTATTTTCTCCAATAGGCAGGTTTCTCCCCTTCTGGTTTCCAAAGCGTAATACAGTCGTCTCTAATCCGGTACCTTTCAAAAATTTAATCGTCAAGGTATATGCGCATGTTCTATTTAAAAAAGACACCACATTTTTTGACGAAGTCTTCTTTTTGAAACAATGCATACGCATACAAATGAAATTTGGCATTGGTTGTGGGTCCGTCTCGTTGGCGGTCGATCGGTCCGGGATCTGTAAGAGAAATTGTGAACAAGAGAACTTACCCTAATCGCGGTCGGATTGTTGCTATAATCCACGGGCTGGCAACGGAAGCTATAATGGCCCCACCATCCACCCATCAGACTCTGTTTTTTATTTTCGTTTTCAAGATTAATGACTCGATCTAAATACTGTCGCAATCGAGTTCGAAATGGCTGAGAATGAATTCGGTCGCGGTCTACAATTAAAGTTACATTCATTTTTAAGCGGCGCAAGGCCGCGATACCTTTCGAGACATTTTCCAACGGAACTAGTTTCCTTGATCGATCGACTAGATTTCCGAAGGTCGAAGCCGATCGCAACCCTCTCCGGCGGAGTCGCTTGAGAAAAGGATCACGTACGCGTTTACAGCGTTTCGCAAATACTAATTAACCAGCGTCATTGATACACGTGATTTCGAACTCGATGATGACTCGGCCGGACGTTCGACGCTTTTCGCGGAAATCGAGAACGTCCGACGTTTTTCACGAGACGACTCGTGATTTTCTAAAGCAGCATTCTGTTTGGCGAACGTTCAGTGTTAATAAAAGCAGAGCGTTCTCGCAAAGGAAACAAAGAACTGACAAATAATATCGAGTATCTCTGAACGTTCGTCGAAGGGGTGCTTGATCTTATTCACACATACAAACGAGAAATACATATCTGTTCAGACAACAGGTATTCGAAACGAAAATTGTACAAGCAGACAGAAAAGAGAGAGAAAGAGAAAGAGAGGAGAAACACGAAGGAAGAGGAACGTTACCTCGTAGAAGAGCCACGCGGAGAATATGATTTGGAATAGATTGTACATTATTAGGGCGTTCTGCAGTTGGAACGGCTTCCTGTTCTCCATCCACTTCGGGCCTAAGACTTTAACCACATACACGTAGCTCAGGCAGATGAATAGGGTGGGAAACGGCGAACTCATCATAAACCAGTTTGTTGTTCTCTGATCTAGAACAGACATCAAAACGAGCCTCTAGTAGTAAAGTTAAAAATGTAAAACTTCGAAATACAATTTGTATTAAAATATCGAAGAAGTAGGACGCAGATTATCATACACGCGTTATATGTGCATAAATGAAAAGTAATCATTACGATGGAATTTGGTCGGTTCATTAGCCTTCGCAGAGCGACGGGTAAAAGTCCGACCTCGACCTTGAGGTCTCCTCTTCCTCACCTTTCGCGACCATCGGAAGTTCAAACAACTGCTGCTTCATCGCATTAAAACCACTTCTGAATTCCGTTTCATTAATTCCATGTTGACCGTCCTTCGCACGTGTCTTATTTTCAGATTTCAGTCCAAAAAGCCAGAGATCAGTTTCGTATCGGAGACCCGGACGTTTCTACGTTTCACGTTCGCACGTTTAACAAGTTTAAAAAGTTTGTTGAATAGCGACGCGGCCGCTACATCCCGCGGCAACGTACGATGAATAATTCATTTTCGATGTGGCTACCCACTGCACGAGTGACGTTCGCTAACCGCAATCAAATTCCACGTAATTCCACCCTTTCTTTATGCTTGTACACTCATCGAAGTCTCCGATATTCGCCGCTTCCCCGTTTGCAAGCATTTCAAACCGCATTGGAATGCTTTTATCTACATATCGATATATTATAATTTCTTGCAACGAAAATTATGCACGTAATATACATGTGGCATAAAAATGATAAAAGAAATATTGTGAATTATAAATGGCGAAATAAATAAATAATCTCTTGCAATAAGTTACAGTGAAACAGTATAAGACATTTAATAATTGCATTTATTTAAAACGTTTAGAAATAGTTGAAACCAGATTTGGTAGCGTGGGGAGAAACGACGCAACGCGACGTATGGAATTCTGGAATTCCCTGTCACCGATCTTTTGCAATGTTACCATATTCACATCCATATAAATCTCGTTTCGTCCAATACGCGGGTATTCGTGTTAGTAACGCAAGATATATTGCGCAAATATTCATTTTCATTCCATCATGCTTTTTTTTCAGCTTCTGATCTAAATAAATCGGATATGGCCAATCAATACTTCGCATGTATAATTTAACTTTCAATCTTTGTGGAAATGATTGTTTTTAGCAGATGTTTTTTTTGATGATTAGCGATACACCGATTAAGCGTATACAAAATTTCAGCGCGGTAATTAAGTCAAAGGGCAACGTACAAGGCCTTCCTGTTCGTTCTTCAATTCATTTCCGCTAACAATTGCTATAATGCTATCAGGAAGCTTGACATTTGATTCAATACCATTCGACTTTGCACCGGTCGTACGTTCCTTTTTTTACCCATAGCAAATCGTAGCTAATTGTTTTCCATGAAAAATGCGTTATTAAAGTCAGTTTAAATGCGATCGACTTTGTATAACGCGATCAACGTCAAACGCAGTTTTTTCTATTCGTTTAATGGCTAGCAATTATTAACGATTAATGTTAAATGTAGCGCGACGCTTTGTGCTTGACCCAAATGCAGATTGCAAAATGTTTGTCAACCTGTGAATTTTGCGTTTAAACATGTTCGATGAATTTGGGCAAACATTAAATGATTTCCCGTCCTTCGTAACTCTGGTGTGCATTGCAGAATCGGGAAAATCGTTCTATTATTTAAATTCCCTGACCAAAAATAATCAACGGGAAGACTAAAAAACATAAGAATGAAACTGCCTTCTGGTCAATGAGATCGTTCCTGAGATATTTCCCAATGTTTGGTAGTTGGTCACAAAAGATGTTTACGTAGCCTACCTGCATGTTTGTCAAGTATTTCGTGGAGCCGGTCCACGTACTGCATTACAATCGACATTTTTTTGGCTTGTTGCTCTTGACGTCAAGATTCAAGACTGTAGGTTTCCACGAGCAGGTTCCTGAAACGATAAAACAACCAAATCTATCATTATTCCTGGTATAAAAAATTAATTGTAGATAATTGACTTAGAAATATCTGAACTACTTTTACTTTTAGAAGTGGCTGACCACTTAAAACTGATACGATTATTCCTATCGACAGGTTTTGAAAATGGAAACTGGGAATGAGAATGTAAATTAATCGGAGAGCAAATCAGCTGATTGCATCCATCTATTATTTTTATTTTTTGAAGTGCCTAGTTACATTGCACGCTTAAAACTGATAAAAGTTTCAGACTGATTCTATTGATAACGTTTTTATACGATTTGACATATGGAAATTAAGTTGAGAATAAGAGGGTATAAATTAATCACAGACGAAATCAGCTGATTGGATTCGTATTTTGGAACTGTTTAATCACGTTGTATAATTAAAACTGATAAGAGTTCTAGACTGATTTTATTGATAAGATTTGAAACATGGAAAATAAGTTGATAATAGAAGCATAGATATAAGTGAACCGGAGAGGAAATCATAGTTGACTGAGACCGTTTCTTTTGTTCCACGCGTGGAACGAGGGCGTGTTACTTAACGTCGAGGTAGAAGACTGACCGGTTACATAAATGATGCCGATTTGTGTCATGATTTTCGGCTGCGGCATTGAATTAGAAGCGATTTCGTGCGCGCGACGCCCAAACCGAGAGATCCGAATTATTCACCGCGTAGTACTTTCGCTTGCGAAAGTGGCCACATCGGTTTTGTTATGGATTACACGGGTCTCGTATACACGCAACACCGACGACCATGAAACGGCAACGGCCTTGAACCACTGGCGACGATGACCACCGTGCCCCTGCCACGAATTTCACCTGAGATCTCAGCCAAAACTCCTCCCTTGCCGATCGAATTGGCACGCGTCGCTTACTATTCACTAAAAAACGTGAAACGTTCTCAACCTTGGAACCGAAACCCGATTCCTCGGAGTCGAAGAATTTTTATGTATGACAAAAAAGTACACCTTTCATTAGGAAATGTATTTCTATGCCAACGTTATTTAAAGTCAGATACAGAATAGATACCCAGTCTTCTGTTTTCTGTACAATTCAAATATGCCGAACACCTCCTTGCCTGCAAACTTCGTCTGATCTCTGAACCCTGTCCTGACTGTATCATATTTGACGGAAACGAGAAAAACAGAGGCGGAAGAGCATGGATAAAGGAAGCGATAGTTATTTACATGTACGACCATGGGTGTCGCCGATGATTAATTACGTCCCTGAAACCCAGCGACCACCGGGGACGTTGTCGCTGTACCATCGAGTGGTGACGATGCGATGGCGCGGAGGTTTGGTAACCCGTTGAATTTCGCTTTCAATGCAACTCGGCCGGCGCGAGAGAATTCCCGCCAAGGCCAATCGAGAGCGGACTTGAATGGATGTCGTCATTTATCATCGGTATCAGAGCCGATTTGTACACAGAGACGAGAGCCCAGCCGCCTTATTGTTCTGTCCGCCCTTCCTGCCCGCAGGATACGTCAAGATCTGTCTTTGCAGATCGTGTCAGGGAAATGTCGAACGGAAATAAATATTAGCCTTGAGCAGATACAGAGATTACGTTTGCCTTAGCAGCTAATGTTTTATACATACCTTGAGACTCGAGGCAAGTATCGAATGGAACTGCCTACTGAAGAACGGTTCGAGAAATAAAAAAGAGATTTCGGATCTTACAACCTGAACGATACTGTCAATATTTTACCAGTTGAAGTCTCAAAAGAATCAGCTATTAATTTTGATAAATCAATAATACCGTCGACGCATCTCGGCGCATTCCTGTCAATATGTCATTTATGCGACCCGGCAGGAGTACACTGTCAATATTTTTGAACATGAACGTACGGTGCATCGAAGGATACTATTGAGTTTCACGCTACCTGGCTTGCAAAACGAAAAGTCGAAAACGCGTCGAGCAAGCGAAATACCCGGGCAGGAGAAATATATTGCGAAAACTGTATAAATTATAATGGGCCGGGGCGCAGAAAACGGGCCAGAGGCTCTCCGTTGCCGCGACGTTACGCAAGTAGAATCGCTCGCTGCTGCCTGCTCACGAAGCTGTGTGTCTCGACACTGGAATCGTCATTAACGATAGGATGAACAAACCACTGACCTCAATATCCGCGACGGCTAAATGTTTCGATTCACTGGCAACTGAACCGCAACAAGCTGCGGACACCGTTGCGAATTAATGCGACGCGGTGACTACCCGACAGATTCCAGTCTGCGTTGTCCACAAGAATTTTGGATAAGCCGAGTGTATATACGATGTTCCATGTTCATTTTAATTTGTGTAATTTCATAGTGTCAGGCTCACATTAATTGTTTTATGCATTTCTGCAACGTATAGCTGCAGTGGGTCTTCTATTTACACACGTTTGACTTTTTATGCACTTGTTGAATACCGTTGTTCATGAATTAATGTTGTACAGTGGAATTTTGTATAGTTGGTCGGCCGTGCGGGAGTTCTAAAAATACTGTGACGGAGTCCTGTCTAGGTTGTCGATAAGATTAAGTCAATGTCAATTGAAATTGTTTAAGGCAACTTATTTATTCTGTTTACGGTGACTAATACGCGTAATGATTTCGTGTCGCTAACAGAAACACTCTTTTGGTAGAACGTAACAACGTTTTCATTCAAGAAGATTCAATAAAATATGAATAAAACTTGTTCTGTAATAAAAATAGAATCAAGAATATTCTATCAGATATGCAATTACACTTGAACAAGAATTTTGCCAAGATGAGTTAGACTTTACGAAGTGGGACTAAAATACATTTTAATTTACAAGCTTCAATGATCTTTTCTTAAATGATCTTTAATTAAATGATCAAACATCAGATTATCGTATACTTCTTACTGATTCATCTTCTGCGTAACGATATCGAAAGGAATTTGAAAACTATTTTGGACAGCATAGTGGAATCACGTTTGTACAAATGGCCTATACATAGCATAGGCATTGTGACACCGTTACAAAGTAATTACACAACCACACGTGACCCATCATAGCGGACTGTTAATTGCTGGAAAGTGTTGAGACTCGTCAAGGTTGAGAACTCTAGATAAGTAGAAGGTGGCCAGCGTGTAAAACGTTTTACTTTACAGTACCGGACCAAATACGTTCACTATACAACGAGACGAGTTACACGGTCGCTTTTCAGAAGAATTTGCGGTTCTAATTCACCCAACACGAATTCGCACGTTTGTCATAATGAGGACGACAAATTCTTTAGTTTTATTCTCTGGAATAATCGTCGGTCTAATAGACTCCTGAGACTATAAAAGAATTTGGATTTTCCCATCGATGTAAGTTGCACATACGTCGTTAAAAGAATTTGCGTTTCTCATTATAGAGAAGACTTAAGCTTCAATTCTAGAAATTAACTTATCGATACAAAGAAAGTTTTTGAGATTATGATTAGAATCAGTATTTGTCCATCAAGCATTCCGGATATCGAATTCTTAACGTTTCACAACAAGCAGAATTTTATCTATATCCCTCGACTGGAGGAACACGAGATACTTATTGGTATCATTAAAGCTTAAAGAAACGTGCAATGGAATTGTTTTCACGTGGAATCGATACCGGTTCGTGGTTCGCGGTAACGAGAATCTTAATCATTCAAGCGGATTACCGGCGGTCTGAAACGAGATTTTAGAATGTCTTGTTCCACTCGTCGAAATTTTCATCGACGGTAAAAAGAGAACTAGCCACTCGGTATTAAGGATTCACCGCGCGCGGTATTACGTAAAACTAGTTCGATTTGAAATTCGAATGAGAAATAACATATGGTAAGAGTATACACATAAGCTGGTTTAGGGAACTGTTTCAGACACAAAGAGATTTGAAACAAAGAAGAATATAAATCGATCTAATGTGAATGAAAATATAATTGAGGAAATCGAATAAAAATGCATTGCAATAAATACGAATGTGAGTAAATGTTTGTTGTTATCGAGAAGCTAATTCCGAGCCTGATCCGGTCGATAACGAGTCCACAAATTTGTTTCTCGGAAGCCAGTCGTGAGATCATTAGTCGTAGCTTCCAGTGACACAATCGGTATTTATACCGGCAAATAATCCACGTGTGGCTGATCATCTATTCAAGTGTATACAAGGTGAATCAATAAGAACTGTCATTTCCAATAAGATATTAATTGCATTAGACACATAAAAATTGCATTAACTGATGGAATGCAAATCTCACAGGCAACATCTTTTTATTCGATTCCTAATCTTAGTTTGTAGACGGCAATCAAGTATGATAAATGACGTTTTTAATGTATGGGGAAAATTAAGTGCAAATGCCAATATGTTGTGCAAAGATAAGGTCGAGCGTGAGATATCCGCTCTCGAGATATATCCACTTGGATCTTGAATGCGATTTTATTACCGGCGATAGTAGGAGAGTTTAGTAGAGATTCGCATGACAGTCGGCACATCTTTATTTAACTGCAACCGCAGCCAGCGAGTCTATTTGTTGCCACAGAGATATCTAAATATACTCGCCACTTACTCGGTGCTTAACAAAATGAGGGAAGGATCACTGAAATCGTTTACCTTTTAAATCGATTGCATTTATCAAACCCGTTGGTTTGCACAGGCCAGTGATTTAATTTGTATTACTATCTAAAACAGCTACTGTCCTACAGTTCAATAATCAAACGTCTGACTCCGTGTCAATTTACAGATCATTATACTTTGAATTTTCATGAAGAACAGAATCATGATTGTAAGACTTAAAAAGATGTTTCATTCTCCATATTCAATTTTTTTCCGGATGCACAAAGACCGGAATTTGAAATCGCGTAATCAACGTAATGGAAAGCTAGGATTAAAAGTGAATTCCACATAACCATCGGTTGAAAGACCAGACAGAAGTTTACTATTCGCTGGGATTCCAGTATAACCGGTTCTCTAACGCTTATGTACCTGCGAAATCCGGTCAACGAATGGCTCGGTCGTTTGAAATTCGCGAGGCGTTAATTCGTTTGGACAAGGCGCGCACATCTAGGATAGTCGAAGGTTTTGTGAGATAGAAAAATCGTGAAAGTGGTCCAACCTTGAATACGCGCGGCGATGAACTCTAGATCGGAGTCTATCTTTTTCCTTTCTCGACCACACTTCGACGACGTTTCAAACGTGTTCCTTACGGGTTGACATTGGGATACCGAGACCGTGCGCGAGCTTACCGAGAGGACTTCACATTGATTCGCTGACGCATAAATTAAAAATAGTACAAACAGATTAGGCGTACACCGAGTAACGACCAACCGTGGTTCCCTGAAAACGAAGAACCGTATCTGACGTCTGAAACTTATAAGACAATTTGGTTTAAATGCATCTTAAGAGCACCTTCGTCAATATTGTTCTTCACTATGAACCTATGAATATATATTTTAAAATTCAATGGACAAAACATGCATGTAATGCAATTTAACTATTGTATAAACTGTCAGCGGTTGAAAACTTGTTTCATTAGAACGAACGTCCACTGTTTTATTTGTCCACGCGGTTTAACTAGCAAATTGTATTTTAACGCGCAATTTTATCCGTGATTCGTGGACTTTCATCGTGGATGTTTGCCGTTCTTATTTCAGCCTCTGTTCACATATTATTCTAACGACAAACGAGTAACTTTACGACACGGAGTTATCTTTCTTCAGAATTCGGTGTCACGAGGTAATAAGATGTGATGATGAGATAATTCGTATAACAGGAATTGAAATTTATGTAAATATGGTTTAAAAATAGACGGGTATTAAATACAAATCGACGATGTTAGTTAAGATTAATGGATTACGGGTAAAAATAATTTTTGGCCCATAGCATAAGGAAATAGTTGGCTGAAATAGGATCGTGGTACTGTATCAGGCATATATGCGTGAAAGTGGTCGACGCGTGGCTTCGTCGCCGGTACGAAAGTGCAAGTGTAACTATTATAAGCGACGCAACCGGGGCCGGTGCTCTTAAGTAATACTCGCAGTCGGTCAGACCGTTCCGCGCTTGAGTAACGAAACGTAGGAAAGATGCAAGAAAAACGGCGGCGGCGGCGGCGGTCGGCGACGACGGGCGAAAGGAGACAATCATAGAGAAGGCGTCGCGGTGTATTCGTCAAGTAGAACAGAGAGAAATAGCGAAACGAGCGAGAGAAGCGCAGAGGGAAAGGAGCGCGCTGGTATGCCTCCTAGTTGTTGACACTCGCGAGAAATTGCGGCCGCGTACCTCGTGGAGAAAAGTCGACGACGACGAGCCTTTCCAAACGGTTATAACCGCTTACGAGCGATCGATCGATTATGTCATATTTTTTCGACTACTTTATGGCGATCCGTGACCTCGTCTTCGGTTGAATCGTCTTCCGCGTGCTATCTCAAGGATGTGCCTCTGTTAATTAAACACACGCTGAGAACACGCTGGTTAAACGTGACGGTCCTTCACATTCGACCGTGAATATTCGCTAATAAGAAGATAGATTGGATTTATTTGAGACACTGAGGTCCACGTGCCGAATTCTTACGCTGTTCTTCATTTGGACAATTAGAGTTCTCTAACTTGGTTAATTGCGAAATGAACAAGACCGGCAGGAAAAGAAAAGAAGAAAGTTCCTACGTTAAATAATTATGGTTTCCTATCGTCCATCGACAGTCCGTTTCTATCATCAGATCTCGATCAGTAAATCTAGAATTAACACGTCCGAACAGTCGTAAAACAATCAGAATTAGATTACATGTAAACAATTTTGATCGTTTGATTTTACATGATCGCCGTTTCTTTCACGTTCTTCTAAATTGTAAATTGTAGAAGTAAAAGAAGATACATTCGAAAATGTCTCGCGACGCATAGTTATCTCTGTACAAAGCGAGCAGTTAAAGACTAGAAGTAGGGTATCGCGTGCGGCTTTGGAAACGTGTACAGGTAATAAAATCGCGATACGTGAAATCGACGAACGAGATCGTGTCGAGGTCAGGATAGTTTCTGTATTCAGTACGTTAATTAGGTACGTAATTTTGCGGTACGCGGAAAGAAAGAAAAGGAGCCCTTTTGTCAATTGCCTGCGATCTTCATTTCGCGCCAACATCTCTGATACACGTGCGAATCGAGTGCAGATTTTTATACGGAATAAAAAAATTGTGATATCAATTTTAAAAATTTAAT